>NW_025748143.1:17500-39775 GCF_021184085.1 Oncorhynchus gorbuscha | reverse complement strand
CTCTCTGTCATGTTTTGTCATTTATTATCTTGTCTTGTCCCTGTGCTTCCCATTCTATTCGTTTCCCTCTGCTGGTCTTATTAGGTTCTTTCCCTCTTTCTATCCCTCTCTCTCCCCCTCCCTCTCACTCTCTCGCTCTCTCTTCTCTCTATCGTTCCGTTCCTGCTCCCAGCTGTTCCTATTCCCCTAATCAATCATTTAGTCTTCCCACACCTGTTCCCGATCCTCGCCCCTGATTAGAGTCCCTATTTCTTCCTTTGTGTTCCGTTCCTGTCCTGTCGGTTCCTTGTCTAGAATTCACCGTGCTGTGTTTGTGTATCGCCCTGTCGTGTCGTGTTTTCCTCAGATGCTGCGTGGTGAGCAGGTGTCTGAGTCTGTCTGGTTCAAGTGCCTTCCCGAGGCAACCTGCTGTTCACCTGCTGTTCAAGATCGAGTCTCCAGTTTGTCCTCGTCATTTCGAGTGAAAGTTGTGTTTTTGTTTGTATTTACTTTACTGGATTAAAGACTCTGTTTTCGCCAAGTCGCTTTTGGGTCCTCTTTCACCTGCATGACAGAAGGAACCGACCAAGGAATGGACCCAGCGACTTCAGACGCTCGTTACACTGCCGTCGAGATCCAAGGAGCCATGCTCGGCAGACACGAGCAGGAATTGTCTGCTGCTCGCCATGCCGTGGAGAACCTGGCCGCTCAGGTTTCCGACCTCTCTGGACAGTTCCAGAGTCTACGTCTCGTGCCACCTGTTACTTCCTGGCCTGCCGAGCCTCCAGAACCTAGGGTTAATAACCCACCTTGCTACTCCGGGCAGCCCACTGAGTGCCGCTCCTTTCTCACGCAGTGTGAGATTGTGTTCTCTCTCCAACCCAACACATACTCTAGAGAGAGAGCTCGGGTTGCTTACGTCATTTCACTCCTTACTGGCCGGGCTCGAGAATGGGGCACAGCTATCTGGGAGGCAAGGGCTGATTGCTCTAACAAGTTCCAGAACTTTAAAGAGGAGATGATTCGGGTTTTTGACCGTTCAGTTTTTGGTAGGGAGGCTTCTAGGGCCCTGGCTTCCTTATGCCAAGGTGAACGGTCCATAACGGATTATTCTATTGAGTTTCGCACTCTTGCTGCCTCTAGTGAGTGGAACGAGCCGGCGCTGCTCGCTCGTTTTCTGGAGGGACTCCACGCAGTGGTTAAGGATGAGATTCTCTCCCGGGAGGTTCCTTCAGATGTGGACTCTTTGATTGCTCTCGCCATCCGCATAGAACGACGGGTAGATCTTCGTCACCGGGCTCGTGGAAGAGAGCTCGCATCAACGGTGTTTCCCTGCTCCGCATCGCAACCATCTCCCTCCTCTGGCTCAGAGTCTGAGCCCATGCAGCTGGGAGGGATTCGCATCTCGACTAAGGAGAGGGAACGGAGGATCACCAACCGCCTGTGCCTCTATTGCGGAGTTGCTGGACATTTTGTTAATTCATGTCCAGTAAAAGCCAGAGCTCATCTGTAAGCGGAGGGCTACAGGTGAGCGCAACTACTCAAGTCTCTCCATCAAGATCCTGTACTACTTTGTCGGTCCATCTACGCTGGACCGGTTCGGGTGCTACATGTAGTGCCTTGATAGACTCTGGGGCTGAGGGTTGTTTCATGGACGAAGCATGGGTTCGGAAACATGACATTCCTTTCAGAGAGTTAGAGAAGCCTACGCCCATGTTCGCCTTAGATGGTAGTCATCTTCCCAGTATCAGATTTGAGACACTACCTTTAACCCTCACAGTATCTGGTAACCACAGTGAGACTATTTCTTTTTGATTTTTCGTTCACCGTTTACACCTGTTGTTTTGGGTCATCCCTGGCTAGTATGTCATAATCCTTCTATTAATTGGTCTAGTAATTCTATCCTATCCTGGAACGTTTCTTGTCATGTGAAGTGTTTAATGTCTGCCATCCCTCCCGTTTCTTCTGTCCCTACTTCTCAGGAGGAACCTGGCGATTTGACAGGAGTGCCGGAGGAATATCATGATCTGCGCACGGTCTTCAGTCGGTCCCGAGCCAACTCCCTTCCTCCTCACCGGTCGTATGATTGTAGTATTGATCTCCTTCCGGGGACCACTCCTCCTCGGGGTAGACTATACTCTCTGTCGGCTCCCGAACGTAAGGCTCTCGAGGATTATTTGTCTGTGTCTCTTGACGCCGGTACCATAGTGCCTTCTTCCTCTCCGGCCGGGGCGGGGTTCTTTTTTGTTAAGAAGAAGGACGGTACTCTGCGCCCCTGCGTGGATTATCGAGGGCTGAATGACATAACGGTTAAGAATCGTTATCCGCTTCCCCTTATGTCATCAGCCTTCGAGATTCTGCAGGGAGCCAGGTGCTTTACTAAGTTGGACCTTCGTAACGCTTACCATCTCGTGCGCATCAGAGAGGGGGACGAGTGGAAAACGGCGTTTAACACTCCGTTAGGGCATTTTGAGTACCGGGTTCTGCCGTTTGGTCTCGCCAATGCGCCAGCTGTTTTTCAGGCATTAGTTAATGATGTTCTGAGAGACATGCTGAACATCTTTGTTTTTGTCTATCTTGACGATATCCTGATTTTTTCTCCGTCACTCGAGATTCATGTTCAGCACGTTCGACGTGTTCTACAGCGCCTTTTAGAGAATTGTCTCTACGTAAAGTCTGAGAAGTGCTCTTTTCATGTCTCCTCCGTTACTTTTCTCGGTTCCGTTATTTCCGCTGAAGGCATTCAGATGGATTCCGCTAAGGTCCAAGCTGTCAGTGATTGGCCCGTTCCAAGGTCACGTGTCGAGTTGCAGCGCTTTTTTAGTTTCGCTAATTTCTATCGGCGTTTCATTCGTAATTTCGGTCAAGTTGCTGCCCCTCTCACAGCTCTTACTTCTGTCAAGACGTGTTTTAAGTGGTCCGGTTCCGCCCAGGGAGCTTTTGATCTTCTAAAAGAACGTTTTACGTCCGCTCCTATCCTCGTTACTCCTGACGTCACTAGACAATTCATTGTCGAGGTTGACGCTTCAGAGGTAGGCGTGGGAGCCATTCTATCCCAGCGCTTCCAGTCTGACGATAAGGTTCATCCTTGCGCTTATTTTTCTCATCGCCTGTCGCCATCTGAGCGCAACTATGATGTGGGTAACCGTGAACTGCTCGCCATCCGCTTAGCCCTAGGCGAATGGCGACAGTGGTTGGAGGGGGCGACCGTTCCTTTTGTCGTTTGGACAGACCATAAGAACCTTGAGTACATCCGTTCTGCCAAACGACTTAATGCCCGTCAAGCTCGTTGGGCGTTGTTTTTCGCTCGTTTCGAGTTTGTGATTTCTTACCGTCCGGGTAGCAAGAACACCAAGCCTGATGCCTTATCCCGTCTGTTTAGTTCTTCTGTGGCTTCTACTGATCCCGAGGGATTCTTCCTTATGGGCGTGTTGTCGGGTTAACAGTCTGGGGAATTGAAAGACAGGTTAAGCAAGCACTCACGCACACTGCGTCGCCGCGCGCTTGTCCTAGTAACCTCCTTTTCGTTCCTGTTTCCACTCGTCTGGCTGTTCTTCAGTGGGCTCACTCTGCCAAGTTAGCTGGTCATCCCGGTGTTCGAGGCACTCTTGCGTCTATTCGCCAGAGCTTTTGGTGGCCGACTCAGGAGCGTGACACGCGCCGTTTCGTGGCTGCTTGTTCGGACTGCGCGCAGACTAAGTCGGGTAACTCTCCTCCTGCCGGTCGTCTCAGACCGCTCCCCATTCCTTCTCGACCATGGTCTCACATCGCCCTAGACTTCATTACCGGTCTGCCTTTGTCTGCGGGGAAGACTGTGATTCTTACGGTTGTCGATAGGTTCTCTAAGGCGGCACATTTCATTCCCTCGCTAAACTTCCTTCCGCTAAGGAGACGGCACAAATCATTATCGAGAATGTATTCAGAATTCATGGCCTCCCGTTAGACGCCGTTTCAGACAGAGGCCCGCAATTCACGTCACAGTTTTGGAGGGAGTTCTGTCGTTTGATTGGTGCGTCCGTCAGTCTCTCTTCCGGGTTTCATCCCCAGTCTAACGGTCAAGCAGAGAGGGCCAATCAGACGATTGGTCGCATACTACGCAGCCTTTCTTTCAGAAACCCTGCGTCTTGGGCAGAACAGCTCCCCTGGGCAGAATACGCTCACACCCGCTTCCTTCGTCTGCTACCGGGTTATCTCCGTTTCAGAGTAGTCTGGGTTACCAGCCTCCTCTGTTCTCATCCCAGCTTGCCGAGTCCAGCGTTCCCTCCGCTCAAGCGTTTGTCCAACGTTGTGAGCGCACCTGGAGGAGGGTGAGGTCTGCACTTTGCCGTTACAGGGCACAGACTGTGAGAGCCGCCAATAAACGCAGGATTAAGAGTCCAAGGTATTGTTGCGGCCAGAGAGTGTGGCTTTCCACTCGCAACCTTCCTCTTACGACAGCTTCTCGTAAGTTGACTCCGCGGTTCATTGGTCCGTTCCGTGTCTCCCAGGTCGTCAATCCTGTCGCTGTGCGACTGCTTCTTCCGCGACATCTTCGTCGCGTCCATCCTGTCTTCCATGTCTCCTGTGTCAAGCCCTTTCTTCGCACCCCGTTCGTCTTCCCTCCCCCTCCCGTCCTTGTCGAGAGCGCACCTATTTACAAGGTACATAAGATCATGGACATGCGTTCTCGGGACGGGGTCACCAATACTTAGTGGATTGGGAGGGTTACGGTCCTGAGGAGAGGAGTTGGGTTCCGTCTCGGGACGTGCTGGACCGTTCACTCATTGATGATTTCCTCCGTTGCCGCCAGGATTCCTCCTCGAGTGCGCCAGGAGGCGCTCGGTGAGTGGGGGGGTACTGTCATGTTTTGTCATTTATTATCTTGTCTTGTCCCTGTGCTTCCCATTCTATTCGTTTCCCTCTGCTGGTCTTATTAGGTTCTTTCCCTCTTTCTATCCCTCTCTCTCCCCCTCCCTCTCTCACTCTCTCGCTCTCTCTTCTCTCTATCGTTCCGTTCCTGCTCCCAGCTGTTCCTATTCCCCTAATCAATCATTTAGTCTTCCCACACCTGTTCCCGATCCTCGCCCCTGATTAGAGTCCCTATTTCTTCCTTTGTGTTCCGTTCCTGTCCTGTCGGTTCCTTGTCTAGAATTCACCGTGCTGTGTTTGTGTATCGCCCTGTCGTGTCGTGTTTTCCTCAGATGCTGCGTGGTGAGCAGGTGTCTGAGTCTGTCTGGTTCAAGTGCCTTCCCGAGGCAACCTGCTGTTCACCTGCTGTTCAAGATCGAGTCTCCAGTTTGTCCTCGTCATTTCGAGTGAAAGTTGTGTTTTTTGTTTGTATTTACTTTACTGGATTAAAGACTCTGTTTTCGCCAAGTCGCTTTTGGGTCCTCTTTCACCTGCATGACACTCTCTCTCTCTCTCTCTCTCTCTCTCTCTCTCTCTCTCTCTCTCTCTCTCTCTCTCTCTCTCTCTCTCTCTCTCTCTCTCTCTCTCTCTCTCTCTCTCTCTCTCTCTCTCTCCGGGGACCTGAGCCCTAGGACCATGCCTCAGGATTACCTGGCCTGACGGCTCCTGGCTCTCCCAGTCTCCAGTCCACCTCGTCGTGCTGCTGATCCAGTTTCTGCTGTTCTGCCTGTGGCTATGGAACCCTGACATGTTCACCGGACGTGCTACCTGTCCCAGACCTGCTGTTTCGACCCTCTCCCCTCATTCTCTCTCTTTCTCTGTCTCCACCCCTCTCTCTCCCTTTCCCCTTTTCTTTCTCTACCGCACCTACTGTCTCAACCTCGGAATGCTTCGCTCTGAAAAGCCAACTGACATTTATTCCTGAGCTCCTGACCTGTTGCACCCTCTATAACCACTGTGATTATTATTTTACCCTGTAGGTCATCTACAAATGGTTGTACAGCTTGAACATCAATCTGGCCTTAATGGCCATGTGCTTTAATCTCCACACGGCACAGCCAGAATAGGACTGGCCAACCCTCAGAGCCTGGTTCCTCTCTAGGGTTCTTCCTAGGTTCCTGCCTTTGGGATTTTTCTTAGCCACCGTGCTTCTACTGTACATCTGCATTGCTTGCTCTCTGGGGCTTTAGCCTGGGTTTCTGTATAAGCACTTTGTGCTGATGTAAAAATATTTTATAAATACATTTGATTGAATGTGATGATTGTAGAAAATGAATATGGATCGTACATGGAGTTTTGTTGTTTAAATGTTATGTGGCGTATGTGAGTGCAAATGTGTGTGTGTGTGTGTGTGTGTGTGTGTGTGTGTGTGTGTGTGTGTGTGTGTGTGTGTGTGTGTGTGTGTGTGTGTGTGTGTGTGTGTGTGTGTGTGTGTGTGTGTGTGTGTGTGTGTGTGTGTGTGTGTGTGTGTGTGTGTGTGTGTTGATATAGACAAGTACATACTGAACTATGTGTATACAGTTGAAGTCAGAAGTTTACATACACCTTAGCCAAATACATTTAAACTCAGTTTTTCACAATTCCTGACATTTAATCCAAGCAAAACTTCCCCTGTCTTAGGTCAGTTAGTATCACCACTTTATTGTACAAATGTGAAATGTCAGAATAATAGTAGGGAGAATGATTTATTTCAGCTTTTATTTCTTTCATCACATTCCCAGTGGGTCATAAGTTTACATACAGTCAATTAGTATTTGGTAGCGTTGCCTTTAAATTGTTTAATTGGGTCACACATCCAGGTAGCTTTCCACAAGCTTCCCACAATAATTTGGGTGAATTTTGGCCCATTCCTCCTGACAGAGCTGGTTTGTAGGCCTCCTTGCTCGCACATGCTTTTTCAGTTCTGCCCACAAATTGAATATGGGATTGAGGTCAGGGCTATGTGATGGCCACTCCAATACCTTGACTTTGTTGTCCTTAAACCATTTTGCCACAACTTTGGAAGTATGCTTGGGGTGGGTCATTGTCCATTTGGAAGACCCATTTGTGACCAAGCTTTAACTTCCTGACTGATGTCTTGAGATGTTGTTTAATATATCCACATAATTTTACATTCCTCATGATGTCATCTATTTTGTGAAGTGCACCAGTCCCTCCTGCAGCAAAGCACCCCCACAACATGATGTTGCCATCCCGTGCTTCACGTTTGGGATGTTCTTCGGCTTGCAAGCCTCCTCCTTTTTCCTCCAAACATAACGATGGTCATTATGACCGAACAGTTCCATTTTTGTTTCATCAGACCAGACAACATTTCTCCAAAAAGTATGATCTTTGTCCCCATGTGCAGTTGCAAACCGTAGTCTGGCTTTTTTATGGCTGTTTTGGAGCAGGGGCTTCTTCCTTGCTGAGTGGCCGTTCAGGTTATGTCAATATAGGACTCGTTTTACTGTGGATATAGATATTTTTGTACCTGTTTCCTCCAGCATCTTCACAAGGTCCTTTGCTGTTGTTCTGGGATTGATTTGCACTTTTCGCACCAAAGTATGTTCATCTCTAGGAGACAGAACGTGTCTCCTTCCTGAGCGGTATGACAGCTGCGTTGTCCCATGGTGTTTATACTTGCGTACTATTGTTTGTATAGGTGAACTTGGTACCTTCAGGCATTTAGGAATTGCTCCCAAGGATGAACCAGACTTGTGGAGGTCTAAAATTATTTTTCTGAGGTCTTGGCTGATTTCCTTTGATTTTCCCCATGATGTCAAGCAAAGAGGTACTGAGTTTGAAGGTAGGCCTTGAAATACATCCACAGCTACACCTCCAATTGACTCGAATAATGTCAATTAGCCTACCAGAAGCTTCTAAAGCCATGACATCATTTTCTGGAATTTTCCAAGCAGTTTAAAGGCACAGTCAACTAAGTGTATGTAAACTTCTGACCCACTGGAATTGTGATACAATGAATTATAGGTGAAATAATCTGTCTGTAAACAATTGTTAGAAAAATGACTTGTGTCATGCACAAAGTAATGTCCTAACCGACTTGCCAAAACTATAGATTGTTAACAAGAAATTGGAGTGGTTGAAAAACGAGTTTAAATGACTCCAACCTACGTGTATGTAAACTTCCGACTTCAACTGTATGTCTCTTTCACACAGATCACATATACACCAGAGGAGGCTGGTGACGGGAGGATGTCTCATAATCATTTCTGGAATGGAATGGTATCAAACGACATGGAAACCAAATGTTTGATGTGTTTGACCGTTCCATTTATTCCTTTCCAGCCATTACTATGAGCCGTCCTCCGTATTTAAGGTGCCACCAGCCACCACTGATATACCCTGTATCCCTCACTATTCTGCGAGGTTGATAGAAATTACAGCTGATTGTCCTGTCAAATCTTTTTATTAACATTTCTCTGTTTTATTCTATTCATTCCATAGTGTTGTCAGTAGCACCATGTCTAGAGCTCAGCAGTAGAGAATTCCTGCGTGTGTTGCTAGATCTCTAGCAGTAAAAAGCTCTGCCTGAGAAATGGCTATAAGAGGCCACATATTAAAACGGAATATTTCATGCCAAATAAATAAATAAAATACAATATAGCTTACAAAGCTTTCCCAGTGAGAATTAGGATTTTACACCCATTTTCCCTCCACTGAGAATTCTATTCCAATACAAGGACCCTACACATGCATGTTTGTATGCCCGTATGCATGTATAGTATATTGTAATCAATGTTCTGTATGGTACAGTATGCAAACTCTCCCAAATGACTCATTATTGGTTGCATTGACATGTGGAGACATGTTAGAGACTTGGCTGGACATGCTCTGATTCAGTGTGGACTTTGTGATAAGACAGAGGAAATACAACTCCCTCTCGCTCTTTCTCTTTGCTCCACTCCCTCTCTCAAGAATTTCTCTGTATTGAATTTCAGATTCCTTGAACAACAATTACTTCACTAGAACCAAACTACTCCAAATAGTCTTCCACCTCCGCGTATCTCCACCACCAGCACCACCCCTCTAACACATGCCCCAACACATCCACTTTCAGACAAAACCACCGACAGCTTCTTGAGCTCATTGAGATACAATCTCCTCTGAAACTCCAATTTATTAGGTTCCCTCCCCAGAGACGTGAACCCTGCGGCTCGTAAATATTCCACTAAATGATAGTCTTCTTTCTTCCAGCACGCCCTGACATGTGAAATACAGCAGGGCTCCCTCCCTCTGCTTCCTAGGACCCTCCTCACCCTCCTTCTGAACTTTTTGGGTACATCCTAAATTGCATACTATTCCCTATGTAGTACACTGCTTTTGACAGGGTCCCTATTGGGGAAAGTAGTGCACTATCAAGGTAATGGGGTGCCATTTGGAACACGCCTTTGACGCCAGTACCTGTGCAGATGCATACATCTCCAAATGTATCGGGGTGAATCAAATCTTCTAATGTATCGTATGGGGTGAATCAATATCTAATAATGTATCAGGGTGAATCGATATCTACTCATGTATCAGGGTGAATCAATATCTACTAATGTATCGGGTGAATCAAATCTACTAATGTATTTGGTGAATCAAATCTACTAATGTATGGGGTGAATCAAATCTACTAATGTATGGGGTGAATCAAATCTACTAATGTATTTGGTGAATCAAATCTACTGATGTATGGGGTGAATCAAATCTACTAATGTATTTGGTGAATCAAATCTACTAATGTATGGGGTGAATCAAATCTACTAATGTATTTGGTGAATCAAATCTACTAATGTATGGGGTGAATCAAATCTACTAATGTATTTGGTGAATCAAATCTACTAATGTATGGGGTGAATCAAATCTACTAATGTATTTGGTGAATCAAATCTACTAATGTATCGGGGTAAATCAGATCTACTAATGTATCAATGTGAAACAAATCTACTAATGGATTGGTGTGAATCACATCTTCGAATGTATCAGAGGGACTCATATCTTAATAATATATGCCAATAATAATAATAATAATAATATCTTCTAATGTATCGGGGTGACTCATATCTTCTAATGTATTGAGGTGACTCATATCTTCTAATGTATCGGGGTGACTCATATCTTTTAATGTATTGAGGTGACTCATATCTTCTAATGTATCGGGGTGACTCATATCTTCTAATGTATCGGGGTGACTCATATCTTTTAATGTATTGAGGTGACTCATATCTTTTAATGTATTGAGGTGACTCATATCTTCTAATGTATCGGGGTGACTCATATCTTCTAATGTATTGAGGTGACTCATATCTGCTAATGTATCAGGGTGACTCATATCTTCTAATGTATCGGGGTGACTCATATCTTCTAATGTATCGGGTGACTCATATCTGCTAATGTATCGGGGTGACTCATATCTTCTAATGTATCGGAGTGAATCAAATCTTCTAATGTATCGGGGTGACTCATATCTTCTAATGTATCGGGGTGACTCATATCTTTTAATGTATCGAGGTGACTCATATCTTCTAATGTATCGGGGTGACTCATATCTTCTAATGTATCGGGGTGACTCATATCTGCTAATGTATCAGGGTGGGGTTGAAAACCATGATCTGTGGCCAACAGCAGTTCTAGTAATTCATGTTCTCGGTGACAGTGAGAGAGAGAGCTAGGAAACATAATTCACTTTGCTGGCTGATGGGTGAAGCAGTGATGTATCGTGGGTTGGGAGGAATGCCACTTTTGAGTTAGCGAACACACCAGCGGGTATGTTTTTATTTTATGAGACTTCCCTTAGTCCTTGAAAGGAAGTGGCTTTCATGTGAATCCCAGTAAGGAGGTAAGGCAATAAATAGGCCATAGTAGCGATGTAATTACAATTTAGCAAATTAACACTGGAGTGATAGATGTGCAGATGATGATGTGCAAGTAGAAATACTGGTGTGCAAAATAGCAAAAACAAATTAATTAAAACAGTATGGGAGGTAGTTGGATGGGCTATTTACAGATGGACTGTGTACAGCTGCAGCGATCGGTAAGCTGCTCAGATAGCTGATGTTTTGAAGTTAGTGAGGGAGATATAAGTCTCCAACTTCAGCGATTTTTGCAATTTCTTCCAGTCATTGGCAGCAGAGAACTGCAAGGAAAGGCGGCCAAAGGGGGTGTTGGCTTTGGGGATGACCAGTGAGATATACCTGCTGGAGCGAGTGCTATGGGTTATGTTATTGTTATGGTGACCAGTGAGCTGAGATATGGTGGAGCAAAGATTTGTAGATGACCTGGAGACATTGGGTCTGGCGACGAATATGTAACGGGGGCTAGCCGACGAGAGCATACAGGTAGCAATGGTGGGGGGCTTTGGTGACAAAGTGGATGGCACCATGATAGACTGCATCCAATTTGCTGAGTAGAGTGTTGGAGGCTATTTTGTAAATGACATCGCTGATGTCGAGGATCGATAGGATAGTCCATTTTATGTATGTTTGGCAGCGTGAGTGAAGGAGGCTTTGTTGCGAAATAGTAAGCCGATTCTAGATTGGGGATGCTTTTAAGAAAAATAATAATAATAATTTTTACACCTTTTTCTCCCCAATTTCGTGGTATCCAATTGTTAGTAGCTACTATCCCTACCGGCCAAACCCTCCCTAACCCGGACGACGCTAGGCCAATTGTGCGTCGCCCCACGGACCTCCCGGTCACGGCCGGTTACGACAGGGCCTGGGCACGAACCCAGGGTCCCCGGTGGCACAGTGGCTAAGGGCGCTATACTGTAGTGCCAGCTGTGCCCGGGAGGCTGGATTGGGGATGCTTAATGTGAGTCTGGAAGGAGAGTTTACAGTCTAGCCAGACACCTAGGTATTTGTAGTTGTCAGAACTGTCAGAACTGTCCAAAGTAGTGACGCTAGTCCGGCGGGCGAGTGTGGGCAGCGATCAGTTGAAGAGCATGCATTTAGTTTTACTAGCATTTAAGAGCAGTTGGAGGCCATGGAAGGAGTGTTGTATGGCATTGAAGCTCATTTGGAGGTTTGTTAACACAGTGTCCAAAGAAGGGCCAGATGTATACAGAATGGTGTCATCTGCAATAGAGGTGGATCAAGGAATCACCCGCAGCAAGAGCGACATCGTTGATATATACAGAAAAGAGCCGGCCCAAGAATTGAATCCTGTGATACCCCCATAGAGGATATGGTCCAGAGGCTCTGAACCACTGAACCAGAACACCGTTAAACCCTCTCAGATCCAGTTTCATGTGATACATTTGGACACTATCACAAGGTAACACAATCACACGTTCACAGACCCAACACACAGGTCAGGCATCATGATGAGGGAAATTAGATTGCATGGAACTGTATCTGTGTATAATAGGAGTGTTGAGGAAATGTGATATCTAACCACAATGACACAGAGAGATAATGATGATGTTGGAGTGGAATTATAAAACAGTAACCATGGAGTGGAATGGACAGTGTAATTACATTACAATCAAACCCATAAAGCCTTGGAGTTTGTGTGTGTGTGTGTGTGTGTGTGTGTGTGTGTGTGTGTGTGTGTGTGTGTGTGTGTGTGTGTGTGTGTGTGTGTGTGTGTGTGTGTGTGTGTGTGTGTGTGTGTGTGTGTGTGTGTGTGTGTGACAAGTGTTTGACAACAAGCTTTCACTCTAAAAAAGGAGTTCCATTTACTTGAGCATACACACTTGTATAGACAACTTTTCTCATGACACGGCAGTCACTTTCACGAGAACGAAAAAATGTATTGCATATATTCTTTATCCATATTGGATTGGATATATCCACAGACAAATACACTGCTCAAAAAAAATAAAGGGAACACTTAAACAACACAATGTAACTCCAAGTCAATCACACTTCTGTGAAATCAAACTGTCCACTTTGGAAGCTACACTGATTGACAATAAATTTCACATGCTGTTGTGCAAATGGAATAGACAACAGGTGGAAATTATAGGCAATTAGCAAGACACCCCCAATAAAGGAGTGGTTCTGAAGGTGGTGACCACAGACTACTTCTCAGTTTTTATGCTTCCTGGCTGATGTTTTGGTCACTTTTGAATGCTGGCGGTGCTTTCACTCTAGTGGTAGCATGAGACGGAGTCTACAACCCACACAAGTGGCTCAGGTAGTGCAGCTCATTCAGGATGGCACATCAATGCGAGCTATGGCAAGAAGGTTTGCTGTGTCTGTCAGCGTAGTGTCCAGAGCATGGAGGTGCTACCAGGAGACAGGCCAGTACATCAGGAGACGTGGAGAAGGCCGTAGGAGGGCAACAACCCAGCAGCAGGACCGCTACCTCCGCCTTTGTGCAAGGAGGAGCACTGCCAGCGCCCTGCAAAATGACCTCCAGCAGGCCACAAATGTGCATGTGTCTGCTCAAACGGTCAGAAACAGACTCCATGAGGGTGGTATGAGGGCCCGACGTCCACAGGTGGGGGTTGTGCTTACAGCCCAACACCGTGCAGGACATTTGGCATTTGCCAGAGAATTCGCCACTGGCGCCCTGTGCTCTTCACAGATGAAAGCAGGTTCACACTGAGCACGTGACAGACGTGACAGTGTCTGGAGATGCCGTGGAGAACGTTCTGCTGCCTGCAACATCCTCCAGCATGACCAGTTTGGCGGTGGGTCAGTCATGGTGTGGGGTGGCATTTCTTTGGGGGGCCGCACAGCCCTCCATGTGTTCGCCAGAGGTAGCCTGACTGCCATTAGGTACCAAGATGAGATCCTCAGACGCCTTGTGAGACCATATGCTGGTGCGGTTGGCCCTGGGTTCCTCCTAATGCAAGACAATGCTAAACCTCATGTGGCTGGAGTGTGTCAGCAGTTCCTGCAAGAGGAAGGCATTGATGCTATGGACTGGCCCGCCCGTTCCCCAGACCTGAATCCAATTGAGCACATCTGGGACATCATGTCTCGCTCCATCCACCAAAGCCACGTTGCACCACAGACTGTCCAGGAGTTGGCGGATGCTTTAGTCCAGGTCTGGGAGGAGATCCCTCAGGAGACCATACGCCACCTCATCAGGAGCATGCCCAGGCATTGTAGGGAGGTCATACAGGCACGTGGAGCCCACACACACTACTGAGCCTCATTTTGACTTGTTTCAAGGACATTTCATCAAAGTTGGATCAGCCTGTAGTGTGGTTTTCCACTTTAATTTTGAGTGTGACTCCAAATCCAGACCTCCATGGGTTGATAAATTTGATTTCCATTGATAATTTTTGTGTGATTTTGTTGTCAGCACATTCAACTATGTAAAGAAAAAAGTATTTAATAAGAATATTTCATTCTGTTACGGATACAGTTATCCTGTGTGTGTGTGTATCCTGTGTGTTTCTTTTCTCTCCTTCTCCCTTCACAGGTGAAAACCATCACTCCCCAATCAGTCAACAATCAATCATCAATCATCAATCAGAAGACACACCTCCTCCTATTTCCTGACCTATCACAGTTCCTTCCCCATGGTTTAAAAACCCCATCATTTGTTTGTTCTAAAGCTTAGCTCAGCTCAATCTCTCTGTAAATGCCATGTCTGTAGGTCTCTGTGTTTCACTCTCGCTTTGTGTCTTAACCTCTCTTTTGTTTAAACACCTCCATAGCACTTTGTCATCACCTGTGAGTATTGTTTTTGGTTATGGTGTTTGTTTGTTTGCTGGTGGGAAAAGTGGAAACCAAGACAAGTCGCCCATGGGCATACACTACCCGTAGGTGAACTTTGTTAAATACACTAGGTAGAACTGGGCGGACCACCCACTGTATTTTTGGTTAGTTAGTTAGTTGTTGTTAAAGTAGGCTAGTCTAGCTTAGGGGTGTGTTTTTGTATATTTATTGTTTCTTTCCTTGGGTCCAGCTCAGCCCCTTTTCCTGCTCCCCCCATTACCGTGTGTTAAACCTATAAACCTAGAGTTTGACGGTAGATTTCTGTTGTCATGGTTATTTCGTGCACACTTTTACTTTGTCACAATAATAATTTGCATGAGTTATGTTACGGGTCTCATTACCATCCCCCCTAGACTGTCGGGCCAAAAGGGATTCGTAACATAAGTGGGGCCTCGTCCGGGATCTGTCATAACTGACACCCATGCCGCTCATGTAGATTGTTGTAGTGGTATAGTTCAGTGTTGAGCGTCATAGCTGAAGTAGCATTAGTGTTTGCTATTTTCTTTGGCACTTGTGAAGTAGTGTAAAATGAATACTTTTGATTTGAGATCCTTTTTGGATAACCCTTCGTGGGAGGTTTTTGACAAATGTCGTAGAGTTGATTTAATGACCTTGGCTGACCATTATTCAGTATCGATTCCGCAGAGTTTAGTTAAGGCGGAGGTTAAACAGCTAGTGTTAAATATATTGTTGGAAGAGCAGGTGCTTGTGTTACCGCTGCCTGAGTCTACTACCCCTGTAGGGGATGTTGCTGCTCCTGTAAGCCCATTGGTGTCTGATAATGAGGGAGAGGCTAAAACACCAGCCACATTGTCCCGTTTTGATCCACTCTCCCCACTGTCAAATGGTGATGCCAGGAGGGATGTCCGTTTAGCACAGTTCCAACTGGAGGTGGAAGAGAGCCCAAATTAGGCGAGAGACTCTCCAGTTGGAGATATGTAAAATAGAGGCAGAAAAAGAACGAGAACAACGGCATTTGGAGATGTGTAAAATTGAGGCAGACAGAGAACAAAGGCAGTTGGAGTTCAAAATGTGCAAGATGGAACTGGAGGCAGAGACAGCGAGGCTAGCCTCCGGTCCTACTGTACCTGTTTGTGAGCCGTCCTCACCTGCTGTGTCCTCAAACACGTTTGACATTAGTAGGCAGATTGCCTTAGTACCTTTGTTCAGAGAGTCAGAGGTTGACTCCTATTTTTGTGTATTTGAGCGTATAGCCGTAGCATTGAAATGGCCTGAAGAGGTATGGTGCCTATTACTTCAGTGTAAATTAACTGGTAAAGCACAAGAGGTTTTGTCAGCGTTACCTCTGGAGGACAGTTTGAATTACGAAGTGGTCAAAGCTACTGTTCTTCGTGCCTATGAGCTTGTGCCTGAGGCATACCGACAGATTTAGGTCTCATAGAAAGTCTTCTAGTAAGACTTATGTGGAATTTGCTAGAGACAAGGGAAATCTGTTTGATAAATGGCATGCTGCTAGTAAGGTAACTGATTTCAACTCTCTCCGGGAGTTATTCTTGTTGGAAGAGTTTAAAAATTGCTTACCCGAACGCATTGTAGTTTACCTAAATGAACAGAAAGTATCCTGTCTGGCAGAAGTGTCTGTGTTGGCAGACGAGTTTGTGTTGACGCACAAGAGTGTGTTTTCGGCTCAAACTGAGTGTAGAGACACTGAGTTTCCTACCTTTAGCCCTAGTCGGTCAGCAGTAGTATATCAAGCACGCCAGAAGAATGAGCGTCCCTGTTTCTATTGTCATAAAGTAGGACATATGATTAATGATTGCTTCCTGCTTAAATGCAAACAAGGGATGCCTCTTCGTGCCAAGCCACCAACAGGTGTTGCTCTAATTCGTACGGTTAAGAGGTCAGCAACAAAACAGGTGCCTCAGAGTAACTGTAGTTTGAAAGTCTCAGTCCCTGACCGCCGTTATGAACCATTCATTTTCGAGGGGTTTGTGTCCCTAACGAATGACGAAGCGTCTCAACGACCGGTTAAAATCCTTAGAGATACTGGTGCGGCGCAGTGGTTTATATTGTCTGATGTGTTGCCCTTATCTGACGATACATACTGTGGTTCCAGTGTGTTAGTGCAGGGTATTGAAATGGGTTTTGTCCCAGTACCATTGCACTTTGTAAATGTACACTCTGGGTTAATCAGTGGAATATTCAGAGTGGGTGTACGTCCTATGTTGCCAGTGAAAGGTGTGACCTTTATAATGGGTAACGATATTGCCGGAGGAAAGGTAGTACCCGTATTGGATAAAAGTGACCACTCTCTCTCGAATGAGCTGGCACAGAGTTATCCACATGTGTTCCCCACTTGTGCTGTCACTCGTGCTCAGGCACGACAAGAGGGTGACGAGATAGATTTGTCGAACACTGTTCTGTTCAAAGAGGTTGATCAAGAGGATGGATTGTGTGATACCTCTGAGAAGCTGATCACCTCTGACAAACAGCCCAGGAAAGAATCAAAGAACGTTGAACTTATTGCTGATGCAATACAGTTACCAGTCACTCGTGAGCAGCTGATTGCTAACCAAAAGGTTGACAACATGCTTGCTAAATGTTTTTCTAGTGTTGTCTCATTGGAAGATGTGAAGAAGAAGAACATGGCTTACTTCATTGATGGTAATCTCCTCATGCGTAAATGGAAATCCCATGTTGACGCGGATGGAGATTGGAATGCTGTTTACCAAATAGTGATTCCTACAGCTTTTCGACAAAATGTGTTATCCCTTGCTCATGATCACCAGTGGTCTGGTCATTTAGGAATCACAAAGACTTATGATCGGATCCTTCGACATTTCTTTTGGCCGGGTTTAAAACAAGATGTGGCTCAGTTCTGTCGGACATGCCACACCTGTCAGATAACAGAAAAACCAAATCAGGTTATTCCTCCCGCTCCTCTTTGTCCCATACCTGTCATAGGTGAACCATTCGAGCATGTGGTGGTTGATTGTGTCGGACCGTTACCGAAGACAAAATCGGGTAACCAGTTTTTATTAAGATAATGTGTTGGCAGATGCTTTGTCTCGTGTGTGAAAATGATTTCTGTATGTTTTGCAAGGTTGTTGCTTTGTTGTGAGTATTCACTGAAATACTGTAGTCGCAACCCCTAGGGTTGCTCTTTTAAGGGTGGGAGTGTTACGGATACAGTTATCCTGTGTGTGTGTGTATCCTGTGTGTTTCTTTTCTCTCCTTCTCCCCTCACAGGTGAAAACCATCACTCCCCAATCAGTCAACAATCAATCATCAATCATCAATCAGAAGACACACCTCCTCCTATTTCCTGACCTATCACAGTTCCTTCCCCATGGTTTAAAAACCCCATCATTTGTTTGTTCTAAAGCTCAGCTCAGCTCAATCTCTCTGTAAATGCCATGTCTGTAGGTCTCTGTGTTTCACTCTCGCTTTGTGTCTTAACCTCTCTTTTGTTTAAACACCTCCATAGCACTTTGTCATCACCTGTGAGTATTGTTTTTGGTTATGGTGTTTGTTTGTTTGCTGGTGGGAAAAGGGGAAACCAAGACAAGTCGCCCATGGGCATACACTACCCGTAGGTGAACTTTGTTAAATACACTAGGTAGAACTGGGCGGACCACCCACTGTATTTTTGGTTAGTTAGTTAGCTGTTAAAGTAGGCTAGTCTAGCTTAGGGGTGTGTTTTTGTATATTTATTGTTTCTTTCCTTGGGTCCAGCTCAGCCCCTTTTCCTGCTCCCCCCATTACCGTGTGTTAAACCTATAAACCTAGAGTTTGACGGTAGATTTCTGTTGTCGTGGTTATTTCGTGCACACTTTTACTTTGTCACAATAATAATTTGCATGAGTTATGTTACGGGTATCATTACCATCCCCCCCTAGACTGTCGGGCCAAAAGGGATTCGTAACACATTCATTCAGATCTAGGATGTGTTATTTTAGTGTTCCATTTACTTTTTTGAGCAGTGTATATCGTCTTACTTCTATATACCAAAACAAAATTGTTACTACCCAATTGCTATTAGCTTTTCAACCCTGCTAGAAAATCCTTGGATTGGTCTCTATAATGGTAGTACTGTGTCTAGAGTCCATACCATGGCACTGTAATCTAAAGTGTTTTGTGCAGGTTGACATTTATTGTCATTAGTCTTGTCCTCGAGGCAGAACTGAGCGATTTCCCCTTAGATAGGCCATCTGCAAAGTTAAAATTGTCTATATTGTAAAGCTCATTAAAAAAATGAGCTTTTTGGTCTTAATTTAAGGTTAGGCATTATGATTAGCAGTGTGGTTAAGGTTAGGGTTAGGCATTATGGTTAGCAGTGTGGTTAAGGTTAGGGTTAGGCATTATGGTTAGCAGTGTGGTTAAGGTTAGGGTTAGGGTTATAAAGTTAGGGTTAGGCATTATGACATTATTATGTCCCTCCCCAGTCTCTGTAGAGGCCTGATCTCTCACCTAACCCCCCTGTGTCCTGTTGGCATGCTACACAATGCCCTTTTAATACAGGAGAGCTGGCTGGGTATAAACATTCCAATGAGTGTGGCCCGTTGTGGGCACGGAAGTGTAGGGAGGAGAGAGAGAGAGACAGAGAGAGGGAGAACTTCTGATCCCCACGCCTGGTTACAGCAGCACTTATACTGTTGTTTTGAAAATGGCAGAGTAAGGTGTTATGGCCATAACTGCAGCTACATAATGTATTGTATTTCTCCTTCATGAGCAATTCTGTTTAAGGCTAAAGAAAAACCCTTGAATTAGTAGGTGTTTCCAAACTTTTGACTGGTGCTGTACATATCTAATTTACCTCGTACCCCTGCACATTGACCCGGTACCGTTACCGCTTGTATATAGTCAAGTTATTGTTATTTTATTATGTTACTATTTTTCCTTTAGTTTATTGAGCACATTTTTTGTACTTTTTAAAAATGTTGCAATGTTGGTTAAAGGGCTTGTAAGTACGCATTTCACGGTATATTCACGGTTGTATTCAGCGCATGTGACAAATAAAATTTGATTTGATTTTAGTATTTTAACTCTTTACCTGCTTTGAAAAAAATTGTATTCAGCCTGTTACATAGAAACAGCTTTTTGATGGATTATGGATCTGTAAGATGTTTCACCCTCAAAGTGTTGCGGTTTTAAGCTTTGATGACGAGGAAAATAGGCTAATCTAATATCTCAGTGTTGAGAATGGTCGATTCCCCTTACGAAAAAATCCAAACACCCAATCAAATTTGACCCTTCTTACAGTAGATTGACCCCATATATTTTTTTAAATATGTGACTGAATTCAAAAACGCATTACACACCATGTTATTTGGACATACAGATGTTGAGCTTTTAGCATGGAGGCACTCCTCTCTTCCAGTCATCCTCCATAAATGTTTGATCCCAAATTGACTCCAATACCCCTGTTACCAAGAGAGGTTGTAAAACTGCATGAAGCGTATGAGTACGGCTAAACTGAAAATACGAGAGCTGACTTTTCTAAAGCCAACAGAAATGAATTCAAATAAAACACAGATGGCGTTACTTAATATCAAACCGAATACTGTCACATTACGTGAAAAGCTATAGTTGTATTGATTAAATACACTGAAAGCACTGTGAAGGTAAACGTGTCCTGTACTGTACTGGAGGAACACACCAGCCTCCCGGGCTGCAAAGTGAGTGAGCTGAACACAGATTTAAGGACAGTTTTCCAATTGAACTTTCATGGTTAAGGATGGGATTTGATGATGGTAAGGTGATCATAGATCTTTGTAACTTCTACCCGCTATATAGAATCAATATGAGTGATGTTGTTCTATTTCCCGTCAGTGCTCTCAGACAGATTCCCCCTCTCCCTCTCCCTCTCCCTCTCCCTCTCCCCTCTTCCTCTAAACCTCTCCTCCCGCCTCATACCCCTCTCCCTCTCCCTCTCCCTCTCCCTCTCCCTCTCCTCTCCCTCTCCCTCTCCCTCTCCCTCTCCCTCTCCCTCTCCCCTCTTCCTCTAAACCTCTCCTCCCGCCTCATACCCCTCTCCCTCTCCCCTCTCCCTCTCCCTCTCCTCCCACCTCATCTCCCTCTCCCCTCTTCCTCTAAACCTCTCCTCCCGCCTCATACCCCTCTCCCTCTCCCCTTTCCTCCCACCTCATCTCTCTCTCCCCTCTTCCTCTAAACCTCTTCTCCCACCTCATACCCCTCTCCCTCATCCCTCCACCCACAGCACTCTTATACCTTCACATTAATTAAACATGGCAACCAGCCTCATACCTCGACAACCAACAGCCATAATCCACAACCAGAGAGGCTCATAAACTTTATAAATTTCTATTCATATAAAATGAACCAGATGCACATTGGAATGTCAAACAGTTTGTGGACAATGTGACTAAACACTCATTATGATCAAATATGAAGATCACATATTCTTATTTTTTATTTTTCATTTAAGATGGGGGATCCCTGGTCAAGATGTAACATCATAATAAATATAAATAACATTTGAACGATGATAATTGGTGGCGTAGTCGGCTGAATGTTAGGCCCACTAGAATGCTGGGTCACAGCTAGCAGGAGGCATCAGTCAGTCAGCAGGGCTATTAGTGAATATCTAAAATGCTACAGCCCACGTATTAGCCAGTAGCTACTGTAGAGGCTTGGGCAATAATCACCTTGGGAGAAAGTGTTTTCCTTTTGCTTTTCACAGCTCTCTCTCTCTCCCACTTTCTTTCTGTCTCTCTCCCACTTTCTTTCTGTCTCTCTCTCCCACTTTCTTTCTGTCTCTCTCTCCCACTTTCTTTCTGTCTCTCTCTCCCACTTTCTGTCTCTCTCTCCCACTTTCTTTCTGTCTCTCTCTCCCACTTTCTTTCTGTCTCTCTCTCCCACTTTCTTTCTGTAAGTCTCTCCCACTTTCTTTCTGTAAGTCTCTCCCACTTTCTTTCTGTAAGTCTCTTTCTCTCACCCTCTTTCTCACCCTCTCCTTATCTCCCTTTCTCCTTCTCACCCTCTCCTTATCTCCTTTATTCTTTCTCACCCTCTCCTTATCTCCCTTTCTCCTTCTCACCCTCTCCTTATCTCCCTTTCTCCTTCTCACCCTCTCCTTATCTCCCTTATTCTTTCTCACCCTCTCCTTATTGCCCTTTCTCCTTCTCACCCTCTCTCCTTATCTCCCTTTCTCTTTCTCACCCTCTCTCCTTATCTCCCTTTCTCCTTCTCAACCTCTCTCCTTATCTCCCTTATTCTTTCTCACCCTCTCCTTACCTCCCATTCTCTTTCTCACCCTCTCCTTATCTCCCCTTCTCCTTCTCACCCTCTCCTTATCTCCCTTTCTCCTTCTCACCCTCTCCTTATCTCCCTTTCTCTTTCTCACCCTCTCCTTATCTCCCTTTCTCCTTCTCACCCTCTCCTTATCTCCCTTTCTCCTTCTCACCCTCTCCTTATCTCCCTTTCTCCTTCTCACCCTCTCCTTATCTCCCTTTCTCCTTCTCACCCTCTCTCCTTATCTCCCTTATTCTTTCTCACCCTCTCCTTATCTCCCCTTCTCCTTCTCACCCTCTCTCCTTATCTCCCTCTCTCCTTCTCACCCTCTCTCCTTATCTCCCTTTCTCTTTCTCACCCTCTCTCCTTCTCACCCTCTCTCCTTATCTCCCTTATTCTTTCTCACCCTCTCCTTATCTCCCTTTCTCTTTCTCACCCTCTCCTTATCTCCCTTTCTCCTTCTCACCCTCTCTCCTTAGCTCCCTTTCTCTTTCTCACCCTCTCTCCTTAGCTCCCTTTCTCTTTCTCACCCTCT
>NW_025748143.1:10000-12500 GCF_021184085.1 Oncorhynchus gorbuscha | reverse complement strand
TTCATCACTTCAGCAACATGTACCCGTGGATTTATGACCCCTGTCGAATAGCGCTCTGCCCCAATGCTTTATGGGTCTAATATGAATCATGGAACACGGCGAGGAGAGGAAAAGAGATGGGGGGGGGCAGGTACAGGGAACAGTACAGTACATGTGCCCACTTTCACACCTCACAGGCAAATCTCTCTGTACCTATAAGACAGTAATGCATCCTTTACTATAGGGACCTGCCTTTACTGGCTACGTATGAGAGACGACAGAGTTACTGTTTTATATCATGAACAGCTTTTATTCATTTTCTGTTGCTGTGGCCTGTGGATTCGCTTTCAAACTGTTAAGCCTCTGTGTTTTGGGAGTCTGTCGGCTAATGTATGATCTAATATGAATGAGAGAATATAGCTATTTATTTTTAATGTACAGTACCAGTCAAAAGTTTGGACACACCTACTCATTCAAAGGTTTTCTTTATTTTGACTATTTTCTACATTGTAGAATAATAGTGTAGACATCAAAACTATGAAATAACACAAATGGAATCATGTAGTAACTCAAAATGTGTTATTTTAGATTCTTCAAAGTAGCCACCCTTTGCCTTGATGACAGCTTTGCACACTCTTGGCATTCTCTCAACCAGCTTCATGAGGTAGTCACCTGGAATGCATTTCAATTAACAGGTTTACCTTAATAAAAGTTAATTTGTGAAATTTCCTTCTTAATGCATTTGAGACAATCAGTTGTGTTGTGACAAAGTAAGGGTGGTATACAGAAGATAGACTTATTTGGTAAAAGACCAAATCCATATTGTGGCAAGAAGAGCTCAAATATGCAAAGAGAAATGACAGTCCATCATAACATTAAGATGGACCGTCAATCCAGAAAATTTCAAGAACTTTGTTCAAGTGCAATCGCAAAAACCATCAAGCGCTATGATGAAACTGGCTCTCACGAGGACCACCACAGGAAAGGAAGACCCAGAGGTACCACTGTTGCAGAAGATAAGTTCATTAGAGATAACTAATGAACAACACTCCTTCCGTGGCCACCAACTGCTCTTAAACGCTAGTAAAACCAAATGCATGCTTTTCAACCGTTCGCTGCCCGCACCCGCACACCTGACTAGCATCACCACCCTGGAGGTTCCGACCTAGAATATGTGGACGACTATAAATACCCAGGTGTCTTGCTAGACTGTAAACTCTCCTTCCAGACTCATATTAAACATCTCCAATCCAAAATTAAATCTAGGATCGGCTTTCTATTTCGCAAAGCCTCCTTCACTCATGCCGCCGAACTTACCCTAGTAAAACTGACTATCCTACCGATCCTCGACTTCGGCGATGTCATCTACAAAATAGCTTCCAACACTTTACTCAGCAAACTGGACACAGTCTATCACAGTGCCATCCACTTTGTTACCAAATCACGCTATACCACCCACCACTGCGACCTGTATGCTCTAGTCGGCTGTCCCTCGCTACATATTCATCGCCAGACCCACTGGCTCCAGGTCATCTATAAGTCTATGCTAGGTAAAGCTCTGCCTTATCTCAGTTCACTGATCACGATAACAACACCCACCCGTAGCACGTGCTCCAGCAGGTATATCTCGCTGGTCATCCCCAAAGCACCTCATTTGGCCGCCTTGCCTTCCAGTTCTCTGCTGCCTGTGACTGGAACGAATTGCAAAAATCGCTGAAGTTGGAGACTTTTATTTCCCTCACCAACTTTAAACATCTACTATCTGAGCAGCTAACCGATCACGGCAGTTGTACATAGTCCATCTGTAACTAGCCCACCCAATCTACCTACCTCATCCCCATACTGTTTTTATTTTATTTACTGTTCTGCTCTTTTGCACACCAGTATCTCTACCTGCTCATTTATCACTCCAGTGTTAATCTGTTAAATTGTAATTATTGCCTACCTCCTCATGCCTTTTGCACACTTTTTAAAATGTATTTAACCTTTATTTAACTAGGAAAGTCAGTTAAGAACACATTTTTATTTTCAATGACAGCCTAGGAACAGTGGGTTAGGGGCAGAACGGGGGTTTGAACTTGCAACCTTCCGGTTACTAGTCCGACGCTCTAACCACTAGGCTATGCTGCCGCCCCACACGCTGTATATAGACTTTCCTTCCTCTACTGTGACTTGTTTGTGTTATTGGCTTGTTTGTTTACTCCATGTGTAACTCTGTGTTGTTGTCTGTGTCACACTGCTTTGCTTTATCTTGGCCAGGTCGCAGTTGCAAATGAGAACTTGTTCTCAACTAGCCTACCTGGTTAAATAAAGGTGAACTAAAAATAAAATAAATAAAATACCTCAGATTGCAGTTCAAGTAACATCTCAACATCAACTGTTCAGAGGACTGTGTGAATCAGTCCTTCATGGTCGATTTGCTGCAAAGATTCCACTACTAAACGACACCAAATCTCAAATTTGAGATTTTTGGTTCCAACCACCGTGTCTTTGTGAGATGCAGAGTAGGTGAACGGATGAT
>NW_025748142.1:0-39814 GCF_021184085.1 Oncorhynchus gorbuscha | reverse complement strand
GTTCTACATATAATCAAAGATACACTGGTTCTTAATGTAACCGCTGTGTCAGATTGTTTTTAAACGTTACGAAAAAAAGCCTACCATGCAATAATCTGAGACGGCGCTCAGACGTAAATATATTTCTCCGCCATGTTGGAGTCAACAGAAATATGAAATTACATAAATATTAATATTTATATATATAATAATATTTATATCATAAATATTCCCTTTGATGATCTTTCATCAGAATGCAGTGCAAGGAGTCCAAGTTCCACAATAAATTGTTGTTTTGTTCCATAATGTCCAATACTAGTGTCCAATTAGCTGCATTTGCTACCACTTTCAGCTCACGTGCCCAAAAGCTGACGCTGGTCCAGGAGAACTCGGACGAAAACTTCAAAAAGATATATTCCAGGTTGAATAAACTGGTCAAACTAAATTAGAGAATCAATCTTCAGGATGTTATTTTCATATATATCCAATAACGTTCCAACCGGAGCATACGTTTTCATCTGCAGCCAAATGGAACGATGGTGATATCAACAGACAAATGCGCAACAGAGAAATTGCATTCTGCCAAGACAGTAACTTATTCCCCTCCCATTCGGTTTTCTATCCAATAGTAATAATAATATGCATATATTAGCAATCTAGGACAGAGTAGGATGCAGTTCACTATGGGCACACAATTCATCCAAAGTGAAAACACTGCCCCCTATACCCAACAAGTTAATGTGTGAAACGTGTAGTTAGTTTTAATAGTATGGTATTATGTTATCATTCAATAATAAAGTAATATTATGTAGGCTAGTAAGTAAAAATCAAATCAAACATGATTTGCCACATGCGCCAAATACAAGTGTAGATTTTACCGTGAAATGCTTACTTACAAGCTCTTAACCAACAGTGCAGTTCAAGAAGAAAATATTTCCCAAGTTTACCAAGGCTAAAATAAAAAGTAATAACAAAAAGTAACACAATAAGAATAACAGTAACGAGGCTATATACATGGGGCACCTGTACTGAGTCAGTGTGCAGGGTACAGGCTCGTCGAGGTAATCTGTACATGCAGGTGGGGGCGAAGTGACTATGCATAGGTAACAAACAAACAGCGAGTAGCAGCAGTGTACGGGGGGGGGATTAATGTAAATTGTCCGGTGGCAATATTTCTGAATTGTTTCTGCAGTCTAATTGCTTGGGGGTAGAAGCTGTTCAGGAGCCTTTTGGTCCTAGACTTGGCGCTCCGGTACCGCTTGCCGTGTGGTAGCAGACAAAACAGTCTATAACTTGGGTGACTGGAGTCACTTACAATTTTATGGTCTTTCCTCTGACATATAGGTCCTGGATGGAGGGAAGCTTGGCCCCAGTGATGTACTGGGCCGTTCACACTACCCTCTGTATCGCCTTATGGTCAGATGCCGAGCAGTTGCCATTTCAGGTGGTGACGCAACCGGTCAGGATGCTCTCAATGGTGCAACTGTTGAACCTTTTGAGGATCTGGGCACCGTTGCCATATATTTTCAGTCTCCTGACTGGGAAAAGGTTTTGTTGTGCCCTCTTCTCGACTGTCTTATGTTTGTTGGTGATGTGGACACCAAGGAACTTGAAACTCTCAACCCGCTCCACTACAGCCCTGTCGATGTTAATGGGGGCCTGTTCAGCCCGCCTTGTCCTGTAGTAGATGCTTTACATTCAGTCATGGTAATGTATATTGAATAATGTTCATACGTTTATCCACATGCATAAGGAGTTGCCTGTAGAGAGAGAGACAAGCTTAAGGTTTAGAATTCTGACAAGCACATCCTTTAGAGCTCCAAGGATCCCCAAAACACTAACATGTTGAGTCAAATCTGTGTTGTGTGAGTGCGTGTAGTTTTCTTTTCAAGCACGAATTTACGTGTACAAGATCATAATGAACTTCACCATTTGGTCTGTCTCCTAAAGAGAGGCAGTGACAGCAGATAAAAGACCAGTTGGCTGTCATGCAAATAGCCAATGAAAACATTATGGCAGGTCCCTGTGTTCATGGAAGCTAATATTTTTCTTCCAGTGGCCCTGTTTGGGTTCTCATGTTTTGTAATGTGGAGACAATTAACCAAGACATATGCATTCACCACTGAAGGGGGACACATATTTGATGACATGATGTAATCATTAATGACAGACAAGGACCTGAACTGTTCAATCAATCAGATTTGTTTTATTCCACACTTCTTTAAAAACGTACAGCAACACAATTCTATAATGAACAAAAATATGAACGCAATATGCAAGAATTTCATAGGTTTTACTGTGTTACACTTCATATGAGGAAGTCGGTCAATTGAAATATATAAAAGAGTTCCTAATCTATGGATTTTTTTCATAACTGGTGTTACGCACGCCTCTATGAAGAGGGAACGCAACACCCTGCTACAACTAAACTCTCCGTGAAGTGAAAAAGGTATGGACTGTAGGTGCAAGTAAGAATGACAGAGAATGTGGTACCGTTTACAAGGACTTTATTCCTTCACACGGTAATATGGGGAAAAGGGGCTGGACGGAACCAAAGCAAAGAAAGTAAATCTCAAAGCCCCCCCTCTCCTATCTTACCTGCCTACCCACTACTTACCTAATTTAGCACCACCTGGTGCCCTAACCAAAATAAAAGGGGGTGGTCCGCCCAGGTCTTACCTAGTGTGCCTAGACAGCGAATATGCTACGGGTATATGTATGCCCGCGGGCCTCTTGCTTAAGCACTCCCTAGGTGCCTTCACCTTCCCCCCTGGGAACAGAATATTAAACAATTTCACAAACAAACTAAGAAACAAAGGACATCAAATAAGCTCTATCTGAGAAACAAACTCACAAAACATACCAACTCTCAGCAATGACCTCCCAGCAAATCTCTCTAGCAAAATCTCTGCAATGACCTCCCAGAAAATCTCTAGCAAATCTACCTCCAGCAAAATTATCTCCCTCCTGAACAGAACACTGGCTTTTATATAGCTTCAGATTTAATGGGTAATTGGAGACAGCTGTCTTGACGAGGGGGCGGGGTCAGCTCTCCAATTAGCCATGGAGTCAACCAATCAGCTGCTTGAGGGATTTCAGGAAGCCATTTCCTGAAATAAACACATGCAAACATACAAACTACAACACATAAACTGGGGAACGTAACACTGGGAATACAGATACAATTTTCATCAATAAAATGCAATTGTGTTAGTTATCTGTAGTGTATTGATCTGTTGATCACAGATACCTTTTTTAAAAATTGACTAACAGTGGGCCTCAAGATCTAGCCACAGTCTTTTTGAGAATTACAATTTCCATTGCTAAAATGCTATTGTGTTCGTTGTGCCACCATCGGACACATCGGGCACAGAGCACCCTTGTGCTCTGACACTTTGTGTGGGTTGGGTGCAGAAACGTAGTGAACAGGTCGATTGTAGCGGTTATTCGTTTTGAAGGCGACACACTTTACAATTATTCCGACCGTGGAGGTTGTTGGAATCATGGTTTCGTGGTAGAAACTGTTGTTGTGCGTCATCTCTCAACGCTCCAATACCTGATAATGCTCCTCTGACAGGAGTGAGTGCTCCTGGTCAAACTTCAAAACCGATTGGTCAGGGCTCTTAGTGTGGTGAGCTTTTGATTCCTCAAAAGTTGTGCTTGCAAGCTCTCTGAGTTGTAAGATAGGCAAGCCAACGTGGGAGGCAGGGCCCAAGTAGTTAATGAAGGTAGGATACATGTTCGACAGGAACATTTGTTTAAATGGTAACAGGTCTTCCAGGCCTGTTTCAGTGAGTAGGCCAAAGTAAGCTGAACGAAGCCTATGATAGGAATCCACTGTGAGGCTGGTTGGACGTGCTACTAAATTCTCTAAAACGTCATTGGAGGCGGCATATGTATAAAAATTTCAGCTCATGAAACATGGGACCAACACTTTACATGTTACGTTTACATTTTTATTCAGTTTAAATTGAACATCACTCAGAATTAGAGGACAGTAATACAGTATAAAATACAAGCTAAAATATGATTTTGCTAAGTAAAAATAGTAGTATATATTTTGTATGTCATTTTTCTTCAAACAAATCAAAACAGTCAGGAATAGTTTGGAATTGTGAACATGAGGTGATAGTATAATCTCACAATATAATGGAATGGAACAGAATGATAACCTGAGAAATGCAAGACAACCATTCCCCTACAGTGGAGTTATCCTTCTCTTTAAAGGGGCAATTTGCTTTTGCTGCTACCATTCTTGGACATTGAAATGAATGACATACCCATTGATTCTTGAAGAATATTACTCATATAAGCGGTTAGTTCAACTGTCATACCATATCAGAACCCAAATTAAGAGCTTATTTAGATCCTATGTTTGTAAAAAAGTAAAGTTAATTAACAAGCACTGTATAGCCTTAAGACGTGGTAAATACTATAATTTTGATATCATGAATCAATGCGTCCTTAGCTCTGTCTATGAATTTGAGAGTTTCTCCATCCCCATCCCTCTGCTTTTTATCAACACAATAGAGGGGAATACACTTTGTTGTTGTTTGATTTGCAGATCGCCCCTTTAAAAACAACTCAAATGCAATTCCGCGCTGTCTCACAAAGTTCTATTGCTTTATGCCACCAAAAGAAAACAATCCAAACTATCAATTAAAACATTAAACAAATCATTCTACGCCATGGCCTTGTTTACATATGTTTAAACTACAATTGCAGGCAGTAAGTAGACAGGAAGGTGGGAAAGAACACTGGTAAGACCTGACAAGACAAGATGAACTGGCAACAGACAAACAGAGAACACAGGTATAAATACACAGGGGATAATTGGGAAGATGGGAGAAACCTGGAGGGGGTGGAGACAAGCACAAAGACTGGTGAAACAGATCAGGGTGTGACATATTTAAGTCTAACGTGTCTCTGGCCCTCTTCGGCATGGCAGCCTTCCCTCTCTGTAGAGGTGAATCAAGGGTGAGACCATGACACTGAAGATGTTAACAATCACCAACATGGGAAAGACATTGCAGTAGTACTCAATACTGAATGACAATGTGGTGTAAACACCAACCACCGGGATGGAGCTCGCCAAGATAATCACCAGGTTAGTTAAGACGATCCCAAAAGCTCTCATCTTATGTGGGTCTGTCTTTCCCTGTTTCTTCTCTCCCCTCTGCCCCCTTCTACCTCTCCTGGACCAGGCTGCTTCAGCACATGCATGATGAAGAAGCAACAGAGAGAAATGACTGCCAACCCAAGGCAATACACACTAACAAGCACATAAGCTGACATTTCTTCATATCCCATTGAAGCGATAGGAGAACATGCAAATGAGAGCAACAACACCCAGACCATGATTGAACAGGCCACCCTGTATCTCCGGAGTCTGTACTTCAGGAAAGCCACAGGTTGGACCACCGCCAGGCAGCGCTCCACACAGATGCAGCTCTGGAGCAGGGGCCTGCAGGTCCAGGAGAGGTTGTAGAGGAAATACACAGCCTGCCGTAGCATTGTAGCCTTCGGGATGAATAGGTAGCTGATCACTTCAAGGAGACCCTCGACACAGAACACCAGCTCCACTGCAAACAGGTTAATAGGGAAGATCTGGGTGGGTTTGAGACCTCCAGAGAGACTTCCACTCAGAGAGAGCCAGAGGCACCAGACAAGAGATGGAGTCCCCACGAGGAAGCACAGGGCCTGGGCAGCACTGAACAGCACTGTCACAACATAGAACTGGTCCACGCAAACATCCCAGTTGTCAAGGTAAGTGTTGTTTCCTGAAGAGGCATTCATCCTGGTGGAACAATATCTGAGCCTACTAAGATATGAGAAAGGGTTGATTAAGCAATTGATCACTTTTTCTTGAAATGTACTGTACATATTTGGCAAAATACTGATGCAAAATACTGAGAAGTAAAATAAATAGCCTGAGATACCATACTCAATGACACTAAAATGTTTTTAAAAAGCCTACCTTAGTTGTTTTGCTAACTCAGACCTTGCTTGATTCACAATATTTGGTTCTTTCTCCTGCAGAAGGCTGAGTCCAACCCAATGAAATAACACCTAGATGTATGAGTGATTTTAGCCAACTCTCCCTGTCCTGTGTTCTTCCTTACAAGTCACGTGTTGTCCTATTTACATAGTCACACACCTGTGGGCAGTGATAAATTCAGCACCATTGCATTTTATTTGACTAGAAATCAAAACGTATCACGAAGGAACAAAACACAGATTTAAAAAGTGTGGATGCATGCACGCACAGACACACACACACACACACACACACATACACACACACACAGATATTACATTTCAACCTGCTCAGTGATTTGCATTTCACTCATATCACTCAGCACCTGAACAGAAATGGAAGTATTGTCCTGAACAGAAATGGAAGGACTGATTTTCACTTACATAATCACTCAGCACCTGTCTGTCCCAGCCACAGGTTAACCCAGCCACCTGCAAGGACTGACTCTTTCACCCAGCCACCTGCAAGGACTGACTCTTTCACTTTACATAATCACTCATATCACTCAGCACCTGTCTGTCCCAGCCACAGGTTAACCCAGCCACCTGCAAGGACTGACTCTTTCACTTTACATAATCACTCATATCACTCAGCACCTGTCTGTCCCAGCCACAGGTTAACCCAGCCACCTGCAAGGACTGACTCTTTCACTTTACATAATCACTCATATCACTCAGCACCTGTCTGTCCCAGCCACAGGTTAACCCAGCCACCTGCAAGGACAGACTCTTTCACCTTACATAATCACTCATATCACTCAGCACCTGTCTGTCCCAGCCACAGGTTAACCCAGCCACCTGCAAGGACTGACTCTTTCACCTTACATAATCACTCATATCATCAGCACCTGTCATCCCAGCCACAGGTTAACCCAGCCACCTGCAAGGACGGACTGTCCCAGCCACAGGTTAACCCAGCCACCTGCAAGGACTGACTCTTTCACCTTACATAATCACTATCAGCACCTATCACTTAACAGCACCTGCAAGGACTCTGGTTAACCCAGCCCCAGCCACCTCAGGTTAACCCAGCCACCTGCAAGGACTGACTTTTCACCTTACATAATCACTCATATCACTCAGCACCTGTCTGTCCCAGCCACAGGTTAACCCAGCCACCTGCAAGGACTGACTCTTTCACTCTTACATAATCAGCCACCTGCAAGGACTGACTATCATAATCTCAGCACCTGTCTATCCCAGCCACAGGTTAACCCAGCCACCTGCAAGGACTGACACTTTCACCTTACATAATCACTCATATCACTCAGCACCTGTCTATCCCAGCCACAGGTTAACCCAGCCACCTGCAAGGACTGACTCTTTCACTTTACATAATCACCTTACATAACCTCTACCCAGCCACAGGTTAACCCAGCCACCTGCAAGGACTCACTCAGCACCTGTCTGTCCCAGCCACAGGTTAACCCAGCCACCTGCAAGGACTGACTTTCACCTTTCACCTTACATAATCACTCATATCACTCAGCACCTGTCTATCCCAGCCACAGGTTAACCCAGCCACCTGCAAGGACTGGTCTGTCCCAGCCACAGGTTAACCCAGCCACCTGCAAGGACTGACTTTTTCACCTTACATAATCACTCAAACTCAGCACCTGTCTTCCCAGAAATAGCCACAGTATTGACACTTTCACCTACATAATCACTCATATCACTCAGCACCTGTCTGTCCCAGTCTGTTGTTTGGATTCTGGATCTCTCTCTAATCACATAGTGAATACTTTATAGGTTTGTACTTACAGGTAAACCATATGTGATATCTTTATAAACAAAAACAGTCATTCTATGTTTAAACGCAGACCTTTTCTCAAACAAGTGATATTTTTTTATTTGAAGTATTTATCATGATGTAAAATATAGTTACATATCTGTAGTGCAAATAATACTAGAGTGATAATGCTATATAGAGTGGTAATGTGTGAAGTGTGTAGTTAGATTTAATAGTATGGTACTATGTTATCATTCAGTAATAAAGTCATTTTATGTTGGCTCAGAAGTAGCTTTTCATTCAGTCATGGTTATGTATGGTAATGACCTCAAAAAGTCCACAACAGTTTCTGAATTCTTGAATGAAAAAAGCCCAGCTGTCCACCAACCGTAAGGCCTTTCACCAAAGCATTCCAGGTATTCCTCTGATTGGCAGACAGCAGGGTGACTGGCATACTGGACCTCGCTAAACTCATGAAAATGACCATGAACAGTTAATAGATAACTGACCAGGAGGGTCGCTAAACATTCCCCCCTCCACTTTGTCCCATGTCCCCGGAGGTCTCTCTTGTCTGCATGGGCATAAAGGGGGCAGAGTGCCCACTCCTAGTAAAGGGTGTTCAGTCTGTGGCAGCGGGCTGTCACTCTGGGGCACAGGGGTGAGGACAGGGACAGGGGGAACTGATGGGGACACATGGGGCACAGGGGGTGAGGACAGGGACAGGGGGGAACTGATGGGGACACATGGGGCACAGGGGGTGAGGACAGGGACAGGGGGAGCTGATGGGGACACATGGGGCACAGGGGGTGAGGACAGGGACAGGGGGGAACTGATGGGGACACATGGGGCACAGCGTGTTTCTCTGGTGGATCACTCAGTGACCCAGGGGGTATAGGGGAGTGGGCTGTTTGGAACCATGTGTCTTGTAAATCAAGATTGACTTTGTTATTTCTTCAAACAATCAATCTTTATTAATAAGAATTGCAATAATGGACCCTACACTCTGAGGTCAAATATGAGAGCTCAAATGACAAGAAATGCAGGTACCTTATATAGACAGGCTCTCAATGCAAGCATCTACAAAACACGTGATCTTAGTATGTGTATGTGTGGGGAGAAACAGGACGAACCTGAGGTAAGAGGTACACAATGTGGTTGTCTCGTCCTGTAGCAACTGCTGGTTATTCTCCTCTTTGAGTGACGACAAAGGACAATAGGTGTCAGACCACCAGGAAATCACTCTAGACATAAATTAACCAGCAAGCACCTTTTGCTGTCTGCTCAGATGATAGATGATTTCAGACCCACACACACCTACACATAAAAAAGCATGAATATTTCACCCAGCAATCAGATAATACCAGGACATCAGCTTTGCGAGACTCAAAATGTCTGCCTTGGTCACTGTGAATGGACTCTGCAGCTCCAAACCTGCCAAACCCAAGGTGTCCAGTCACGAGCCCCCATGCATGCCCTGGAGCAGTCTCCTGCAGTGCTTTGGGGACCACCGTCTGCCACCTCTCCTCTCCTGTAGATAGCTCCTTCCATGCTCTCTGTAGCACGCCATCAGCCAGTTGCAGAGCCTCGAACTATGACCACAGCCCTTTGGGTGCATATGAGAGCTCCTAAACCTCTTCCAACAGAAGTAGTGCTTCTACTGGATGTAGGTCTGTTTCCTGCTCCTGCCTCCATTGAGCCACATCAACAGCCTGCAGCTCACAGCAGACAGTCACGCTCACCTGGCATGCTGAGGCACAGACCCCCATCCTCCGCACACAGCTCTCTCTAACGGGATGCCTCCCAAAGTGGTAGCACCCGCTCACAGGGCCGCTGGGACATGGAATCTGTGTTAGAGGGGTGTTCCCCGCGCTGTGTACCACTGTGAAATCGTATATCTGAAGTTCCTCCAACCAGAGTGCGACCTGCCCCTCTGGCTATTTGAAAGACATAAATCACTGGAGAGAGGAGTGGTCAGTTCTTACAGTGAAGGACAAGCCACACAGGTAGTACTTGGAGTGTTTGATGGTTTCCACTAAAGCGAGGAACTCTTACAGGATGAGAGTAGCGGTGCTCGTGTTTGGTGAATGTTTTGTTGAAGTACGTCACTCTCTGCACTCTCTGCACCTCTGGGTCCACCTGGGCCAGCACCCGACCCATGCCCACATTGCTTACATCTGTGTTCCAGGATAAAAAGCAATGTGGGGTCAGGTGGGCAAACATGAGGGCCTTGATCAGTACACGCTTCAGGGTGATGAAAGACTCCTAGTAGTCCGCTGTCCATGTTAATGCATCCTGTCAATCCGCTGTCTATTTGAGAGCCTCCTGGCACTCCTCTGTCCATGTTAATACATCCTGTCAATCCACTGTCTCTGTCCATGTTGAGAGCCTCCTGGTACTCCTCTGTCCATGTATTGGCCTGATACTTCAGCAGGAGGTTCAAGAGAGCGGTGACATCAGAGATGATCTGTACAAAGCCTCTTGTAGTATGAGGCCAGGCCATGGAAGCTCTTCAGGTGCTGCTGGTTATCAGCATCTGCTGTTCTCAAACAACTCACACTTTGTTTTCCATAGTGCTGATTCCCTCTTCTCCCACTTGGTGCCCCAAGAAGAAAACCTCTCTGCTCATGAAGTAGCACTTCTCAGGTTGGAGCTTCAGGTCTATGACAGCCCCCCTCTCCAACACACGCCGTAGCGCACGCAGGGCAGACTGAAAGGAGCTGAATTTTATTGAGACATACTAGACACTCATGTCAGGGATACCATCCACCAACCTGTCCAACTGCCAATATTGTCTGTTGATGGAAAAAGCAGTTTCACTCTAACCTCTGGGGAGAGACTTGCCTCAGATACCTCTTTTTGTCCCACCTCCCATACATGCGGTGACCTCACCCTCAGCATAAAAAGTGCGTCCAGAGATACAACCTCTCTTATCGTCACTCAATGCCTAGATTTACCTCCACTGTACCGCACCCTACCATACCCCTGTCTGGACATTATGCCCTGAATCTATCTTACCATGCCCAGAAATCAGCTCCTTTTATTCTCTGTCCCCAACGCACTAGACAACCAGTTTTCATAGCCTTTAGCCATACCCTCATCCTACTCCTCCTCTGTTCCTCCTATGTTCCACTGTGTGTCCCCAGGCGCAGTCGTTTGCTGATTTCTGTAACCGTAAAAGCCTTGGTTTCATGCATGTTAACATCAGAAGCCTCCTCCTTAAGTTTGTTTTACTCACTGTTTTTGCAAACTCCGCCATCCCTGATGTCCTTGCCATGTCTGAATCCTGGTTTAGGAAGGCCACCAAAAATTCTGAGATTTCCATCCCCAACTACAATATTTTCCGTTAAGATAGAACAACCAAAGGGGGATGAGTTGCAATCTACTGCAAAGATAGCCTGCTCTGTTCTGTCATAGTTTCCAGGTCTATGCCCAAACAGTTTGAGCTTCTAATAAAAATAAAAAAATCTCTCCAGAAATAAGTCTCTCAGTTGCCGCCTGTTATAGAACCCCACCAGCCCCCAGCTGTGCCCTGGACTCCATATGTGAATTGATTTCCCCCATATACATGCTGTCTGTAGTGCTACATGCTGTCTATAGTGCTAAATTATGTCTTAAGTGTTACATGCCTGTCTTTAGTGCTATATGCTGTCTGTATTTCTACATGCTGTCTGTAGTGTTACATGCTGTATGTAGTGCTACATGCTGTATGTATAGCTACATGATGTATGTAGTGGTATATTCTGTCTACAGTGTTACATGTTGTCTGTAGTTCTATAGTTGGTCTATATTGCTACATGCTGTCTGTATTGTTAAATGTTGTCTGTTGTGCTACATGCTGTCTGAAGTGCTACATGCTGTCTGTAGTGCTATATCTTGTCTATAGTGATACGTGCTGTCTGTATTATTACATGCTGTTAGTAGTGCTACATGCTGTCTGTATTGTTACATGCTGTCTGTAGTGTTACATGCTGTATGTAGTTTTACATACTGTCTTTAGTGCTATATGTTGTCTATAGTGCTACATACTGTCTATAGTGCTACCTGCTATCTGTAGTGCTACATGCTGTCTGTAGTGCTACATGCTGTCTATAGTGCTACATCCTGTCTAAATTGCTACATGCTATGTAGTGCATTTTACTGTCTGTCATGCCATGTGCTGTCTGTAGTGCTACATGCTGTCTGTAGTTCTACAGCACAAATGAGTTCAGTTCTTTCAGCCACCCATGCAGACTTTTCCCGCAGTGGTCTGCTCTGCACCACAGCATGCACAGTGGGTGTATCTCCACATTCCATTTATTCTGGGTCTTTGTGCAATGCTCTATAGGAGAGAGAGCCTGAACTGTTTGCTTGGCAGCTCGCTCTATATTGAGGGGGCATGTGAGATTATGCCCGATAAGTGAGGATCTATTTCAAGATTGCTTAACCTGTTGGCGCGCGTTGGAGCTAAAAAAAATGACAACACACATAAAGTCCCGAAGCACCCCACCGTTACTCACTACACGTAGATATTCCCTCAGTGAAGTATGGCAGGTCAACTCCCATTGGCCACAGCTTAACAAGCGACCTTATTGGTCAAAACTTAAACTGAAAAGTGAACCAACCTATTCACTTATACATTAAAGAAATATTTCTTCAAAATAAATGCATTAACAACATTACAATTAGGGAGCAATTCAGTCACCTTTTAAGTCAAATACATTAATTAATTAATTTAAAAAAAACTCAATACTTGGTTCTAACAAGGGTATTACACAAGCAAATCCATCCATCGAAACAGATACTAAGCTACAGGACTGTTTCGCTGTTTCGCTATGTTCCGAGAGTCATCCGATGACTTTGAGGAGTATATCAGTCACTGACTTCATTAATAAGTGCATTGACAATGTCATCCGCACATTGACCGTACATACATATCACAAGCAGAAGTCATGGATTACAGGCAGCATCCACACTGAGCTAAAAGCTAGAGCTGCCACTTTAGCAGCAGCGGGGACACTAATTGGGGACACTAATTGGGACGCTTATAAGAAACCAAGCTATTCCCTGTGACAAACCATCAAACAGGCAAAGAATCAGTACAGGACTATGACTGAATCGGCCTACAACAGCTCTGACACCCGTCAGATGTGACAGGGCTTGGAAACTGTCACGGATAAAAAAAAGGGCAACCCAACAGCGAGCTGCCCAGTGACAATAGACTGCCAGACTAACAAAATGCCTTCTATGCTCGCTTTGAGGCAAGCAAGACTGAACCAAGCATGAGAGCACCAGCTGTTCCAAACGACTGTTTGATCACACTCTCCATAGCTGATGTGAGTAAGACATTTAAACAGGTTAACATTCACAAGGCCGCAGGGCCAGGTGGATTACCAAGACGCGTATTCAGAGCAGGCGCTGACAAGCTGGTAAGTGTCTTCACTGACATTTTCAACTTCTCCCTAACCCAGTCTGTAATACCTACATGTTTCGAGCAGACCACTATTGTCCCTGTTCCCAAGAAAGCCAAGGTAACCTGCCTAAATGACTTCCGCCCCATAGCACTCACGTCTGAAGCCATAAAGTGCTGTGAAAGGCTGGTCATGGCTCATATCAACACCATCATCCCAGAAACCCATGGACCAATTTGCATGCCGACCAACAGATCTACAGATGATTCCACTCCACATTGCCCTTTCCCACCTGAGGAACAGGCAGTCCTATGTGAGAATGCTGTTTGTTGATTACAGCTCAGCATTCAACACAGTAGTGCCCTCCAAGCTCATCACTAAGCTACGGACCCTGGGACTTAACACCTCCCTCACCAACTGGATCCTGGACTTCCTGACTGAGCCTCAACCAGGTGGTAAGGTTAGGCAACAACACAACTGCCACAGTGACCCTCAACACAGGGGCTCCTCAGGGGTGTGTGCATAGTCCCCTCTTTTACTCCCTGTTCATCCATGTATCCAACATCAATAATAAGTTTGATGGCGACAAAAGTGGTTGGCCTGATCACCGACAACAATGAAACAGCCGACAGGGAAGAGGTCAGAGACCTGGTAGTGTGGTGATAGGACAACAACATCTCCCTCAACTTGAGTAAGACAATGAAGCTGATCTTGGACTTCAAGAAACGGAGGGCCATGCCCCATCCATATCGATGCGGCTGTAGTGGAGTGGGTCAAGAGCTTGAAGATCCTTGGTATTCATCACTAAGAAACTATCATGGTTCAAACACACCAAGACAGTCGTGAAGAGGGCATGACAATGCCTATTCCCCTGTAGGAGACTGAAAATATTAGGTATGAGTTTTAAGATCCTCAAGAATCCTTACTGGTATGACAACTGGTATGGCAACTGCTCAGCCTCTGACAGCAAGGGCTACATAGGGTAATGCATACTGCCTAGTACATCAATGTGGCTAAGTTTCCTTCCATCCAGGACCTCTATACCTGACGGTGTCAGAAGAAGGCCCTAAACAGCAGAGGGAACACCCCCCTATCCACATCGATGGAACAGTAGTGGAGAGGGTAGCTAGTTTTAAGTTCCTCGGCATACACATCACAGACAAACTGAATTGGTCCACTCACACTGACAGCGTCGTGAAGAAGGCGCAGCAGCGCCTATTCAACCTCAGGAGGCTGAAGAAATTCGGCTTGTCACCAAAAGCACTCACAAACTTCTACAGATGCACAATCGAGAGCATCCTGGCGGGCTGTATCACCGCCTGGTACGGCAACTGCTCCGCCCTCAACCGTAAGGCTCTCCAGAGGGTAGTGAGGACTGCACAACGCATCACCGGGGGCAAACTACCTGCCCTCCAGGACACCTACACCACCCGTTGTTACAGGAAGGCCATAAAGATCATCAAGGACATCAACCACCCGAACCACTGCCTGTTCACCCCGCTATCATCCAGAAGGCGAGGTCAGTACAGGTGCATCAAAGCTGGGACCGAGAGACTGAAAAACAGCTTCTATCTCAAGGCCATCAGACTGTTAAACAGCCACCACTAACACTGAGTGGCTGCTGCCAACACACTGTCATTGACACTGACCCAACTCCAGCCATTTTAATAATGGGAATTGATGGGAAATGATGTAAATATATCACTAGCCACTTTAAACAATGCTACCTTATATAATGTTACTTACCCTACATTATTCATCTCATATGCATATGTATATACTGTACTCTACAACATCGACTGCATCCTTATGTAACACATGTATCACTAGCCACTTTAACTATGCCACTTTGTTTACTTTGTCTACACACTCATCTCATATGTATATACTGTACTCGATACCATCTACTGTATGCTGCTCTGTACCATCACTCATTCATATATCCTTATGTACATGTTCCTTATCCCCTTACACTGTGTATAAGACAGTAGTTTTGGAATTGTTAGTTAGATTACTTGTTGGTTATCACTGCATTGTCGGAACTAGAAGCACAAGCATTTCGCTACACTCGCATTAACATCTGCTAACCATGTGTATGTGACAAATAAAATTTGATTTGATTTTGATTTGATTTTGATTTGAAACATTGCCAAAGACTCCAGCCACCCAAGTGACAGACGGTTCTCTCTGCTACCACACGGCAAGCAGTGCCAGAGCGGCAAGTCTAGGACCAAAAGACTGCATAACAGCTGCTACCCTCAAGCCATAAGAAGCTTAAAAGTTCATCAAATTTCTACCCGTACTATTTGCATTGACCACCTTATTTTATCCATATTTATTCTTATTTTTCTCTGTTTATTATCTATGCATAGTCACTTTATCCCGAAAATATACAGTACCAGTCAAAGGTTTGGACGTTTTTCTTTATTTTTACTATTTTCTACATCGTATAGAAAATTATTGAAGACATCAAAACTATGAAATAACACACATGGAAGCAAGAAATAACCAAAGAAGGGTTAAACAATTCAAAATATATTTATATTTGAGATTCTTCAAAGTAGCCACCCTTTTCCTTGATGACAGACTTGCACACTCTTGGCATTCTGTCAACCATCTTTTATTTTATTATTTGTACTTTGTATTATGTTAACCAGATTAACCAAATTCATATCCTGCACTTATGCACACACACACACTAGAAATACAGAGATGCAATTTCAAACTGCTAATTAATTAGCATTTTGCCCTGAGCAGAAATGGAAGCATCATCACATATGACTTAGCACCTGTCTGCACCAGCCACAGGTTAGACCAGTCACCTGCAAGGGCTAACAGTTTCACATCATATGGACTTCAGACATAAACCATATTAGTCTGCGGATGCTGGATCTCTCTCTAATTACATAATGAACACAGTGTAGGTTTGTTCTTACAGGTGTGATGTGTGATGTATTCATATAAAAATATATATTTTCTATGTATAATCATTTTTCAAATAAGATATAGAGTCACATATCTGTAGTGCTAATAAAATAAAGTGTGTTACTTTGGTCTGTAAAGACCAGGAAACACACAATACGAGAGGTAATTAGTGGATCTGGAGAGGTGTAACACTTAATGTAAAACTAGTTTTATCATCAATGGAATGAAGATTATAAACACAGAGATAGACAATGTTATTATTACACATTTTTTCAAGTTTCTGTGGTTTTTCAAGGCAAAGTAAGAAATGTAGTTTTCACTCTACCGTCTGCGTTTTTTTCTTATTGGGGGAATAATGCAAGTCTATACCTTTGTACAGGGTTGGCACCGACAGTATGCTTAGAAGGGTGGTCAAAGCAATATGACACTCATCTAGACTAGACTATATTTGACTAATCTATTGACATTTGAATGTATGTGCATCAGGCCATGCATACATCGGTCACTGAGGGGGCAAAGGTTTGAGAAGAGACTACGAGAACCTCAGTTAAGGCTGGTAGTTGATTTCCTGACCACTAGGAGCATTGGCTCCACGACGAGAAATGGTTCAACTCTGAGACTATCGATCCTGACAGAATAAGAGCAAATCTTAGATACTAATTACTAGTCTGCAGCTAGAAATTGCTTACCTGGGACGCAAAGACCGACAACCGCCGAAACATCTATTCTATAAGAACCCAAGACACGGCAAAATAATGGGAGAAACTCCCCAAATACAGATGAGCCAAACTTGTAAGATTATTCGCAATAAGACTGAAGGCTGGAATCGCTGCCAAAGCTCCTTCAACAAAGTCCTTCGTAAAGGGCCTGAATTCTTGTTGTAAATGTAATATTTCTGTTTTTATCATTAATAAATTGACACCATTTTTATTTTATTTTTTTACAGTTTTTGGTTTAACATTTTGGGTATTGCGTGGATTGATGAGGAAAACATCTATTTCATGAATTTTAGAAGGAGGCTGTAAAGTAACAAAATATCTAAAAAGTTAAGGGCTATGAATTTTATCCAAATGCACTGCACTTCCATAGATTTTTTCAGCGGTTACCAGGGGAGGCCTGTGGGTGTCCTACAGTAGTCTAGTCAAGAAAGCATCATGCAAAATATATTGGCACCCTACACGACTTTCAAAGTCCTAATATCGCTGAGCCTCTCATAATAATCAACTGTCTTTCCTGTAGTTGTTTGTCTTGCAAACACACGTTGTGCACAAACTAAACAATATGGAAAAGAACGGCGGTCACACACACACAACATTCTTAATTTTGTTGTGAGGATCCTCGATACCAAGACGTCTCGTGAAAACAATGATGTGATGACGTGATAAGATTTTTTTAACATAGCAAGAACGAGCTGTGGCTCAAATAAGCCTGATAAACGTTTTCAGTCAGACATTCACGCTTGCCATACAGAGTTGAAATATCCAACCAACATATTGAAATAAATAACATTGCTTGTGAACTTCAGAGCTGTAACGATTTGACACTTCGGCTTTGACTAAAGGCAAGTACGAATGCAAACTGGTAGTCATCGCTCCTGCTTGATACTCTACACATTTTGGCTGATGTGAAACAATGTCATCATCTCGTAGTTTTTTCCTCCAGCGAGCACTCATTGGCTATCGCTGATGACATTCTCAAAACTTGCCGTTGCACATCTCACACTACTAGATCATTGCACATTTTGGGCCGATGAAATCAAAGGTTTGAAAATATCGTGACGATATTGATGGCTCAAAAACGTGTTTGGTGGGTCTTTGACCCACTCACATTAAATGAGTGTTGGTGTGGGCCGCACACCCCGAGTAGGCAACGACAGAGATTTTTTAACTAATCTCAAAAATAATTGTCTATGACAGCTACATTTTGACCAAAATTGTGCGGTGTACAATGGCTTAATGTGCAGTGTCGCCTGACTTTATAGTCTGCATTGAGGTGGTACCATCCAGCACATTAAGTAGGGAGTGTATTTCACACCGTTCCCCTCCATTGAGATGACGTGTCATGTATTGTCATATATTGTCATGTCTTGTCCCTGTGCTTTCTCTTCTATTCGTTTCCCCCTGCTGGTCTTATTAGGTTTCTTTCCCTCTCTCTCTAATCCCTAATAATATCTCTTTAGCAGACGCTTTTATCCAAAGCGACTTACAGCATGTGTGCATACATTCTACGTCCCGGGATCGAACCCACTACCCTGGCATTACCGCCATGCTCCCAACTGAGCTGAAATTCCTCATTCTCCCTGCTCCCAGCTGTTCCTCATTCTCCTAACGACCTCGTTTACTCTCTCACACCTGTCCCCTATTTTGCCCTCTGATTAGGTCTCTATTTCTCTCTCGGTTTCTGCCTCTGTCCTTGTCGGATTCTTGTTTGCTGTTTGCTGTGTCCTTGTTCCGTCCTGTCGTGTTTTGCCTTATCATCAGATGCTGCGTGTGAGCAGGTGTCTCTGTCCGCTACGGCCCGCGCCTACCCGAAGGGACCTGCAGTCTGTTGCCGCTTATCCTGCAATTCCCCTCAACAACTAGAGGGTTTATGTTTTCCCCGTTTGGACATTTCCTGTAAAGGATTGAGGATTATGTTATCTCTGTTTGGACTTTAATAAACTCAGTTTCTGTTAAGTCGCTTTTGGGTCCTCACTCACCTGCATAACATGACGTCTTCTCAGGGTGCGTCAACATCACCATTTCAATGGTAGTTCAACTGCTAAGCGCAGAAAAAGCTACATTTACTACTAAAAGACCAAAATGTATAACTTTTGCAACAAAGTGTCAAACTATACCTGAAACATTTGGTGTTCGATGTATCCCAAAAACAGTAAAATGTTGAGTCAAATATATTTTCTTTGTGTGTCAGTGTGTAGTTCTCTTTTAAAACCCAAATATTGACAATCAGAATGAACTCCAGAATTAGGCCTTAGTCCTACAGAGTCAGTTACAACAGATAAAAGACCATGTTGGCTGTCATGCAAATAGTCAGTGAAAACATCAGGCAGTTCTCCGTGTTCATTGAAGCAACTGTTTTTTTTTCTAGTAGACCCTGTTCCGGTTTGCATGTTTCAAATTGGTTATACAAGTAGCAAAGACCTGCATTCATCACTGAAGGGGGATACATATGTGATGACATGCTGTAATCACAAGTGACACATAGACCGGGAACTGAACTGTTTATTCAATCAGATTTTGTTTTTTTCCACACATCTTTAAAAAATACAGCAATATATTTCAAAATAGAAAACCACTCAGAAGTTGTCAGACATAGGTGTATAGGTGGCAGGGAAGTCAGGCGCAGGAGTCAAAAGGAGTGTAAAATTGAGTCTTTTAATAAAGTCCACGTAGTATGCTCCATCACACTAAAATGTACACATACAAACAAACATGGGTACGAGGACCCGACGCACACCTATGCAACTACACTGACAATAGAACAATCTCTGACAAAGACATGAGGGGAAACAGAGGGTTAAATACACAACAGGTAATGAATGGGATTGAAAACAGGTGTGTGGGAAGACAAGACAAAACCAATGGAAAATTAAAAAAGGATCAATGATGGCTAGAAGACCTGTGACGTCGAACGCGGAGCACCACCGAACGAGAGGCAACGACTTCGGCAGAAGTCATGACAGAAGTAGAGAATCAACTTCCATACCAACCTGGACTCAGGGGTACATGTAACATAGTAGAATATCACAATGTTTCTCCCTTATTTCATTTAGATGAACAGATATAAAAGGACCAATGTAATGGACATTTCACACTATTTATTTACTTTAACCATTAACTACTTACTAAAAAGTTCAAAACCTCTAAATAACATTAACAATATGATTTAAATATTTAGAGCAGATAGATAAAGTGAGAAATGCAGGACAACCATTCCCCTTTACTCTTAGAAACAATGGTTCTGTGGCTGTCCTCTTAGGAGAACCCTTTTTGGTTACAGGTATTATTTTTTTTGAGGATCCTTGTACAACCTTTTGAGGAAAGGGTTCTACCTGGACCCCCAAATTATTCTACATGGAACCAAAAGGGGTTCTTCAAAGGGTTCTACTATGGGCAGAGCCGAGGACCCTTTTTGGTGCTCGTTATTTTTTGTTTCTAAGACTGTACAGTGGAGTTGTCCTTTCTTCAACCCCCTATGCAGGGCAGCTCTGCAGTGGTAGAAGAAGGACTGAGTTAAGCTAACATGCTGAAGGAGAAAGCAATGGGAGTCAGAAGACACCTGAATGATCTCAAAGAAATATGATCCTGAAGGATTACCCCGATGATCGTAGGAGAGTAGTTCAGCATCAAGATTAACAGGATTATCTTGACAGTACTAGAGGCTCTTCTCTTCATAATGTTCCCTCCCTCCTCTTTTTCACTCCCTCCATCCCCTTGACTGGACCTGCTCAGAACCCTCAGTATGAAGACTGGTGTCCATGTCAATGAACAGGATCCCAGCAACGATACCGGCATTGAATCAGAACAGTAGAACTCTAACACAAGTAGGCAGAGTGTCAGCAACCATTTCACGATCACACAAAGACCACAGGGTGGACCACAGCCAGGAAGCTCTCCACACAGATACAGCACTGGAACAGAGACCATCCGACCGTGACCAAGCCAATATATCTACCCCCTGGCAGAATGAAGAGTAAAACGATTGATGAAGAGGATGTTGGTGACCAATAGAGGTGAGTGGAGGCAGTAGAGAAGCTCCATGACAGACTGGTTAATGGTGAAGATCTCCTGGTTCACCAGGACAGAAGGGCCTCCTCTACCAGCCACAGGTACCAGGTGTTGGTGACCAGGCCCAGGAGGAAGTTGAACACCTCGGTTCCCAGATAGACTGGCAGACAGGTGGGCCACACCCAGTACCATGAGTCATAATAGTCAAATGCCCCGGTGTGGTTAAACCTGACAGGATCGGGGAAAGAGGAGTTTGGTTCCTTCATTGCTGCATTTCCTCTGTTACTTTAATCTCAGGAGAATAGGAAGAGCTCGATAACACAGTGTAAAATGCAAGTCTTGCCATCACAGGATTAAATGCTCAGAGATAGACAATGTTATTATTTCAATTTTTTTTTACCTTTATTTAACCAGGCAAGTCAGTTAAGAACATATTCTTATTTTCAATGACGGCCTGGGAACAGTGGGTTAACTGCCTGTTCAGGGGCAGAATGACAGATTTGTACCTTGTCAGCTCGGGGGTTTGAACTCGCAACCTTCCAGTTACTAGTCCAACACTCTAACCACTAGGCTACGCTGCCGCCCCAATTGATTGAAGATACTGTGGTTTTTAAAGACAAGAGTTTACACTGTACCTTCTGTGGTTTGTTCTTATCGGGGAAGAATGAGCATCTCTACTCCAAGTGTTATGATTTAGCTCCTACAATATGCTGTGAAGAGTGCTCAGAAAATAATGATGCTCATCTAGACTAGCCTATATTGACTAATGTATTGACATTTGAATTGTCGTGCATCTGCCATTAAAATAGTCAACGCATTGTCAGGGCTAGAATGTTGCATTACGATGACACCATCCGTCAAGTACAGTCACTCTCAATACATTAAAAACAAATGTGACAGTCAGGGACCTTTAAATACAAAGTAGAACATAACATGAAGAAGACAATGCATGACATAATGCTGATGCTAAATGAATCGGCCTAATCCCATTTCAAGACACCCCATCCTAATAACAATTGTATACTAACTAAAGAAAAGCAATATTCACCATACATGCTAAACAAGTGATGCAGGGTTAGCTAAAGGGGAAATATGTGATTGCTGCATCCATTCGTAGAATGGATTTATTCATGAAATATACCCATTGATTCCCATTGATATGCCCATTGATTCTTGAAGAATATAACTTAGCAATGACTCATGAGCTTCGTTCACCTGTCATACCCTTTCTGAACCCGAAATAAGAGATAGTTTTACTCCTTTGTTTACAAACAACATGAATGTTAACAAACACTGTATAACGTTTGAGTATCTCCTGCATCATCCCTTGGCTTTTTACCAGAACAGTGGTGGGCCATTGGCTTTAACAAATACTCTAATGATAATGTGTTGTATCTCACAAATGCTATTGCTGCATGCCACCAAATTAAAACAATGAAAACTGTGTACCAAATCAAATATTACCTACATTTTTCTATGCTTTTGATTTGTCTACGTACGTTCAAACTTCAGTTCCAGGCACTAATAAGTTAGGCTGCACCCCGGTATTTTCAGAAGAATTCAAATTAAATGCATATTTAACTCAAAGCTCTATAGTCTCTTAGAGGAAGTTTATCTGAAAATATTGTACTTTTAGTGCCCACAACTGTCAGTCTAACGTGTCTCTGGCTCTCTACGACATAGCAGCCTTCCCTCTCTGTAGAGGTGCATCAGGGGTGAGACCATGACACTGAAGATGTTAACCATCAATAACAAGGGGAAGATATTGCAGTTGTGGTCAAGACTGTATGACACGGTGGCGTAACCAATGACAACTGGGATGGAGCTCGCCAAGATAATCACCAGGTTGGTTAAGATGATCCCAAAAGCTCTCTTCTTATGTGGGTCTGTCGTCCCCTGTTTCTTCTCCCCCCTCTGCCCCCTTCTACCTCTCCTGGACCAGGCTGCTTCAGCACATGCAGGATGAAGAAGCAGCAGAGAGAAATAATGGCCACCCCAAGGCAATAGACACTAATGAGAACATAACCTGCATTTTTTTCAAAACCCATTATAGTGGTAGAACATACAAAAGAGAGAGTCAACACCCAGATCAACGTTGAACTTGCCACCCTGTACCTCCGACGTCTGTACTTGAGGAAAGCCACAGGTTGGGCCACCGCCAGGTAGCGCTCCACACAGATGCAGCTCTGGAGCAGGGGCCTGCAGATCCAGGAGAGGACATAGAGGACATATTTAGCCTGCTGCATCACAATGTTCTGGCTGAGTAGGTAGCTGACAACCTCAAGGAACTCCTGGACACAGAACACCAGCTCCACTGCAAACAGGTTAACAGGGAAGACCTGGGTGGGTTTGAGACCTCCAGAGAGACTTCCACTCAGAGAGAGCCAGAGGCACCAGACCAGAGCTGGCGTCCCCAGGAGGAAGCACAGGGCCTGGACAGCACCGTACAGCATTGGCACAACATAGCCCTGGTGAAAGCAAACTGTCCAGCTGGTTATGTAAGGGTGGTTTCCTGAAGAGGCATTCATCCTTGTGGATCAATATCTGAGCCCACTGAGATGTGAGAGGAGAGATTAAGTTTCATTACTTTATGTTTTAATATATTATTGGCAAAATACTGATACAAAATACTGATGCAAAATACTAATGCAAAATACAAAAGCAGTATACTGATGTGTATTTAACCAGGCAAGTCAGTTAAGAACAAATTATTATTTACAATGACACCCTTCCCCAGCCAAACTGGGCCAATTATGCACCGCCCTACGGGACCCCCAATCATGGCCGGATGTGATTGCGCCTGGATTTTAACCTCAGACTGCTGCGCCACTCGGGAGCCCGATGTAAACATTCATAAAAAATACTTAGATATACATAGGTCTACTGTGTTGTTAGTCAAAGTATTGTGCATTGTCTCAGAAAGTCTGAATTAACACAAGATATAAAATGGTTAGCCGAAGATAACATACTCAATGATGTTAAAAAGCTAAATAACCTACCTTAGTTGGTTTGGTAACTCAGAACTTGCTTTGTGATATTTGTACTTCTCTCTCCAGGAGAACTCTGAGACCAACCCGATGGTACAACACCTACATGTATGAGTGACTTTGGCCAACGCTCTCTGTCCTGTGTTCTTCCTAACAAGTCACGTGTTGTGTTATTTACATACACACACCTGTGAGCAGTGATGAATTGAGCACCATTGCATGTTCGGTTTACAGTGAGTACATTTTATTTGGTTAGAAATCCTATCACCATGAACGAAACACAGATTAACCAAATGCACTCATGCATAAACACACACACACACACACACACACACACACACACACACACACACACACACACACACACACACACACACACACACACACACACACACACACACACACACACACACACACACACACACACACACACACACACACACACACACACACACACACACACACACACACACACACACACACACACACAGACAGATGGAATTTTAACCTGCTCAGAGATTTGCATTTGGCCTGAGCAGAAATGGAAGGATCATCACTGATATCACTCAACACCTGTCTGTCCCAGCCACAGGTTAACCCAGCCACCTGCAAGGACTGACTCTTTCACCTTACATAATCAAATCATATGGGTTTCAGACATACAACGTATTAGTACGATGTTTTGCAATCTGGATCTCGCTAAACTCTTTGAAACTCATAAACGTGACCACAAACTCATAAACCGTTACAGATAATTATCGCTACAGAGTCCCCCCACCATATAGTCCCTTGTCCCTGGAGATCTATTCTTTCTGCACGGGCATAATGGGGTTAGTGTCCACTCATGACAAAGGGTGTTCAGTCTGTGGTAGGGGGCTGTCACTCTGTAGGACAAGGACAAGGGGGGAAAGGATGAGGTTACAGGGGGCACAGTCTGTGTTTCTGGTGAACACCTCAGTGAGACAGAGGGAACAGGGGGAATCTGGATGTGTGGTGGATTGTCATTGGCAGAGGAAGGGGTTGTAGGGGCAAAGAGGCCCCTACAAGAGGCCCCTTTTATGTGGCAAACTTATTCCCGTTGCAGTGCCACCTTTCTCCCTCTGGTAGGTAGCTGGACCCAGTATACCACCTCTTCAATACTCTCCAGGACCCTGCAGTGACTGTCCAGCTTGGGGCAACAACCTTTCTTTGTCAGGGGGCTGTAAACTCATACCAGCTCCCCAGCCTCAAAGTGCACGTTGTAGTTTGTTTTCTGCCTCACATCTGCGTTCAGCAGTTGCTCACTGGTGAAGGTGTGGACTGTCTCCAGGCATTGTTGGTCTCCTGACATATCCAGCCAGAGAGAACAGGAGGGCTATCAAGGGGAACCCCGAACCTGGTGATCATCTTTCTCTATCAGGTGTAGAATCGGTGGTATCTTGGACAGTGATGCGGCACGCCATGAGAACCATTGTCAGGTGCTTGTCTCAGTCAGACTGGTGTTGGCAGAGATGATGGCCTGCTGCTGTGAAAACATTTTGTTCGGGACCACCCATACGTAGAATGTATGCACATATGACTGTAAGTCGCTTTGGATAAAAGCGTCTGCTAAATGGCATATATTATTATTATTACCACGAGACCATCGCTCTGTGGGTGAAGCAGGGTGGTGTGTGTCTTGTGAATACGCAGTCACTCACATACGGTGACGAACATCGCTGTGAATGGACTCTACAGCGCCAAACTTCCCGAACCGATAGTGTCCAGTTACTGGTCCTCCATACATGCCCTGGAGCACAGTCTCCTGCAGTGTTTTGGGAACCATCCCCAGCCACTTCTCCTCTCCTGTTGATGGCTCGTTCCATGCTCACTGTAGCACGCCATCAGCCAGCCCCAAAGCCTCAAACTTTGACCACAGCCCTTTGGTTGCATAGGAGAGCTCCGACACCTCTGCCAATGGAAAGAGTGCCTCCGCTGGCTAAAGGTCTTTGTAATTCTCTTGCTTCTAACTCCATTGAGACACATCAACAGCCTGAAGCTCACAGCAGACAGGTACGCACACCTGGCATGGTGAGGCACAGACCACGTCCTCTGCACATTGCTCTCTCTCAATGGTCTCTTTCCACTCACAGTGGCAGCACCTGCTCACAGGGCAGACGAGAGATGGAGTCCGTGTTAGAGGGGCGTTCCCCTGCCCTGTGTACCACTGAGAAGTCCTCCAACCAGCGTGTGACCTGCCCCTCTAGCTCTTTGAAAGACATGAGTCCCTGGAGAGATCAGTTATTGGTCAGTGATTGGTTATGACAGTGAAGGGCAAGTCACACAGGTAGTACTTGAAGTGTTTAATGGACTCCACTAAAGCGAGGAACAGGATGAGATTAGCAGTGCTCGTGTTGAATGTTATGCTGAAGTACGTTACAACACTCTGCCCCTCTGGGTCCACCTGGGCCAGCACCCATGCCCACATTGCTCACGCCTGTGTCCAGAATAAAAAGCAAGGTGGGGTCAGGGTGGGCAAGCACGAGGGCCTCGATTAATGCACGCTTGAGTGTGTGGTAGGCCTCCTGGCACCTTGCTGTCCATGTGAAGGCCTCCTGGCACTCTGCTGTCCATGCGAAGGCCTCCTGGCACTCTGCTGTCCATGTGAAGGCCCCCTGGCACTCTGCTGTCCATGTGAAGGCCTCCTGGCACTCTGCTGTCCATGCGAAGGCCTCCTGGCACTCTGCTGTCCATGTGAAGGCCTCCTGGCACTCTGCTGTCCATGTGAAGGCCTCCTGGCACTCTGCCGCCCATGTGAAGGACCCCTGGCACTCTGCTGTCCATGTGAAGGCCTCCTGGCACTCTGCTGTCCATGTGAAGGCCTCCTGGCACTCTGCTGTCCATGTGAAGGCCTCCTGGCACTCTGCTGTCCATGTGAAGGCCTCCTGGCACTCTGCTGTCCATGCGAAGGCCTCCTGGCACTCTGCTGCCCATGTGAAGGCCTCTTGGCACTCTGCTGTCCATGCGAAGGCCTCCTGGCACTCTGCTGCCCATGTGAAGAGGCCTCTTGGCACTCTGCTGTCCATGTGAAGGCCTCCTGGCACTCTGCTGTCCATGTGAAGGCCTCCTGGCACTCTGCTGTCCATGCGAAGGCCTCCTGGCACTCTGCTGCCCATGTGAAGACCCCTGGCACTCTGCTGTCCATGCGAAGGCCTCCTGGTACTGTACTGTCCATGTGAAGGCCTCCTGGCACTCTGCTGTCCATGTGAAGGCCCCCTGGCACTCTGCTGCCCATGTGAAGGCCCCCTGGCACTCTGCTGCCCATGTGAAGGCCTCCTGGCACTCTGCTGTCCATGTGAAGGCCCCCTGGCACTCTGCTGCCCATGTGAAGGCCCCCTGGCACTCTGCTGCCCATGTGAAGGCCTCCTGGCACTCTGCTGCCCATGTGAAGGCCTCCTGGCACTCTGCTGTCCATGCGAAGGCCTCCTGGCACTCTGCTGTCCATGCGAAGTTCTCCTGGCACTCTGCTGTCCATGCGAAGGCCCCCTGGCACTCTGCTGTCCATGTGAAGGCCTTCAGTTGACTTTTACTGCTAGGCTAATCCACGTATCTAGTCACCGTAATCAGCAAGCTAACTCAATTTGGTTTTTACTTCTGACACCAATGTAATGACCTCGATAAATCATAAATGAGAAAATGTCCCCAACAGTTCTTGAGTTCTCATATAAAAATAGTTTATTGAGCCTGATCTCTCACAAGCTACTGGTTGGCCATAGCCCACCACAAACAAAACCCTAAAGAAACTGCAACAAGTAACATGCACTGTCAGGACTAGAATAGAGAGAGAACAAAGGGAAACCCTGGTCATATAACTTGCAATGCCCAAAACATTACAGGTATTCCTTTGATTGGCTGACACCCGGGAAACTGGCATGCTGGACCCCACCATAATAAGAATATTCATATACTGTACCTATAGACATAAGGAGTTGCCCTTGAGTAGTGTGGAAAGCATAAGGTTCGGAATTCTGATTACCACAAAAATCCCAGAAACACTATTATATGAAGTAAAATCAATATATTTTTGTTGTGTCTCCTAAAGAGGAAGTTACAACAGCTAAAATACAATGTTGGATGTCATTTAAATAGCTAATGAAACCATCAGGCATTTCTCGATGTTCATGGAAGCAAATTATTATTATTTTTAGCAGGCCCTTTCCTTGTTGGTATGTTTCATGTTGTTTATACAATTATGAAAGACATGCAATCATCACTGAAGGGGGATACATATTTGATGAGATGCTGTAATCATAAGTGACAGACAGAGAGGGACCTGAACTGTTAAATTGCCAAAGGCCGTTAGTACAAAAACGTAGAATAGCATCTGTTTCATCTGCTCTTCCGAAGTCGTTCAGAGTGCACACTTTTCATTTTTAATATCTAAATAATCTTGGATATGTGGTTATTAGGACTTACGCCGAAAATTGTGTGATCGTGAAGGGCTACGTAAAGGACAGGGCGCAGTTTGCTTCTGAGAATCCCCATCTAACAGTCGCTTCCCAATCACTGATGTCCAGTAGCCTTCAGAAATATCCATTAGGAGGGATTCACAGACTATCTTTTTTTTATCTGTCCTGGCCGCTAAATATTCTGGGGCTATTGGTCTGTGGGATTGAAGCTAAAGCTGTGCTAACATAGTGTTAAAGTATATGCTCCACTAGACTCTCTCCGCGTTCGTGTCCCTAACTAGAGAAAGTACTGAATGAGTTTACAGGGGCATTTTTTCGGGAGAAATCATGTATGCAACACCTTGTATATTTGGTTTAGAGAACAAAGGCGGTGAATTCAAACAACAGGAGGGGATGTCGAGACATTTTGTCTACAACCTGGGTGGGGGGCACCGGGCGCTGATTAGAGATATCAATGTTTAACCCCGGGGGGGTCGGCAGATATCTGGACATGCTGTATGCATGATGGTGCAAACCGTGGTTTCAAACGATCCCCTACAGAGAGAAAGTGCTCTGAGTGCGGATGCCTGGGCAATGTTGAACACACACCCGCCCCTTTGTTTTTGAAACGCGCACACACACACACACACTCCTGCTGCCCCGTCACACACACACACACACACACTCCTGCTGCCCCGTCACACACTCACTCACGCACCCTGATTTTCCATGTCTTTTTCTTTGCGACAGAGCGGGGTGATGATGTAAAATACATTTTCCTATCGTTAACCTCTTAGAACTCTTGCTCTATACTGCCCCTTTTGGAGAAAGTGCGTGCCCATAGTAAACTGAAAATATTTTTCCCTAAAATTGCTAATATATGCATATAAAAAATATTATCGAATAGAAAACACTCTAAAGCTTCTAAAACCGTTTAAATTTTGTCTCTATGTAAAGCAGAACTCTCAGAACATGCATTCTGCCAAACTATCTCTTGTCATCTGAAAAGTTGGCCCACCTTTGACGTCATCGCAAACACCCTCCCCAAACAGTCACAGCTCTGGGAAGAGTCCCTACGTATTCAGTGCGATCTCAGATTTCAATGGGGCTTCTCATTGTGAGGATCGCCCGCTAGCGAGAGTTTGAGCATGCCGAAAGCTGCCAGTCACTCAAAAAAACGGTCACTTTTATGTGTGCAATGGTCAAGTCCTCTCTTTTTCCAAGATCGATTGAACGGTGCCTGTGTTTCTGTTCGTTCTCAAAATTGCTGTACACCTTTATAACATGTTAAAGCTTGATTATGAAGTTAGTTTGACAAGTTAACTCGACGTATAATATATAATTTCGACGTTTTGGTGCGCATCCACTTGAATTTTGCCTACATTTCAACCGAAATGTGGCTATTTTGAGAACCGAAAGACGCAGACTTGAAAACTAAACGCTGTTTTGGTAAGTATAATCCCTTCCATGTCTTTTGATGGAAGAACAGCAAAGGTAAGGGAATATTTATGTGTTAATTTTGGGTTTCTGTCGACTCCAAGGTAGAGGAGCCAGAATGCTACTTTTTGAGCGCTGTCTCATAGTATAGCCTAGTGAACGCATCCTGTAACGTTAAAAATAAATGTAACACAGCGATTGCATTTACATTTACATTTAAGTCATTTAGCAGACGCTCTTATCCAGAGCGACTTACAAATTGGTGCATTCACCTTATGGCATCCAGTGGAACAGCCACTTTACAATAGTGCATCTAAATCTTTTAAGGGGGGTGAGAAGGATTACTTTATCCTATCCTAGGGTTAGGGTTATGGTTAGGGTTATGGTTAGGGTTAGGGTTAGGGTTAGGGTTAGCCTATTCCTGGTAACCCTATTCCTTATAGCGCATAGCGGAGAAAGTACGGTGGGATTCGAGATGGTCAGTGACCTGTTTGTTGACTTGGCTTTCGAAGACCTTAGATAGGCAGGGCAGAATGGATATAGGTCTGTAACAGTTTGGGTCCAGGGTGTCTCCCCTTTGAAGAGGGGGATGACTGCAGCAGCTTTCCAATCCTTGGGGATCTCAGACGATATGAAAGAGAGGTTGAACATGCTGGTAATAGGGGTTTCGACAATGGCGGCGGATAGTTTCAGAAATAGAGGGTCCAGATTGTCAAGCCCAGCTGATTTATACGGGTCCAGGTTTTGCAGCTCTTTCAGAACATCTGCTATCTGGATTTGGGTAAAGAAGAAACTGGAGAGGCTTGGGCGAGGAGCTGCGGGGGGGCGGAGCTGTTGGCCGAGGTAGGAGTAGCCAGGCGGAAGGCATGGCCAGCCGTTGAGAAATGCTTGTTGAAGTTTTCGATAATCATGGATTTGTCGGTGGTGACCGTGTTCCCTAGCCTCAGTGCAGTGGGCAGCTGGGAGAAGGTGCTCTTGTTCTTCATGGACTTCACAGTGTCCCAGAACTTTTTGGAGTTGGAGCTACAGGATGCAAACTTCTGCCTGAAGAAGCTGGCCTTAGCTTTCCTGACTGACTGCGTGTATTGGTTCCTGACATCCCTGAACAGTTGCATATCGGGGGGACTGTTCGATGCTATTGCAGTCCCCCACAGGATGTTTTTGTGCTGGTCGCAGGCAGTCAGGTCTGGAGTGAACCAAGGGCTGTATCTGTTCTTAGTTCTGCATTTTTTGAACGGAGCATGCTTATCTAAAATGGTGAGGAAATTACTCTTAAAGAATGACCAGGCATCCTCAACTGACGGGATGAGGTCAATGTCCTTCCAGGATACCCGGGCCAGGTCGATTAGAAAGGCCTGCTCACAGAAGTGTTTTAGGGAGCGTTTGACAGTGATGAGGGGTGGTCGTTTGACTGCGGCACCGTAGCGGATACAGGCAATGAGGCAGTGGTCGCTGAGATCCTGGTTGAAGACAGCGGAGGTGTATTTGGAGGGCCAGTTGGTCAGGATGACGTCTATGAGGGTGAGCTTACTTACAGGGTTAGGGTTGTACCTGGTGGGTTCCTTGATGATTTGTGTGAGATTGAGGGCATCTAGCTTAGATTGTAGGGCTGCCGGGGTGTTAAGCATATCCCAGTTTAGGTCACCTAACAGAACAAACTCTGAAGCTAGATGGGGGGCAGCGTAGCCTAGTGGTTAGAGCGTTGGACTAGTAACCGGAAGGTTGCGAGTTCAAACCCCCGAGCTGACAAGGTACAAATCTGTCGTTCTGCCCCTGAACAGGCAGTTAACCCACTGTTCCCAGGCCGACATTTAAAATAAGAATTTGTTCTTAACTGACTTGCCTGGTTAAATAAAGGTAAAATAAAAATAAATAAAAAATAAAAAAATTCACAAATGGTGTCCAGGGCACAGCTGGGAGGTGAGGGGGGTCGGTAGCAGGCGGCAACAGTGAGAGACTTATTTCTGGAGAGAGTAATTTTCAGAATTAGTAGTTTCGAACTGTTTGGGTATGGACCTGGAAAGTATGACATTACTTTGCAGGCTATCTCTGCAGTAGACTGCAACTCCTCCCCCTTTGGCAGTTCTATCTTGACGGAAGCAGTTGGGTATGGAAATCTCTGAATTTTTGGTGGCCTTCCTGAGCCAGGATTCAGACACGGCAAGGACATCAGGGTTAGCAGAGTGTGCTAAAGCAGTGAGTAAAACAAACTTAGGGAGGAGGCTTCTGATGTTGACATGCATGAAACCAAGGCTTTTTCGATCACAGAAGTCAACAAATGAGGGTGCCTGGGGACATGCAGGGCCTGGGTTTACCTCCACATCACCCGGGAACAGAGAAGGAGTAGTATGAGGGTGCGGCTAAAGGCTATTAAAACTGGTCGCCTTGAGCGTTGGGGACAGAGAATAAGAGGAGCAGGTTTCTGGGCATGGTAGAATATATTCAGGGCATAATGCACAGATAGGGGTATGGTGGGGTGCGGGCACGGCGGAGGTAAGCCCAGGCACTGGGTGATGATGAGAGAGGTTTTATCTCTGGACATGCTGGTTGTAATGGGTGAGGTCACCGCATATGTGGGAGGTGGGACAAAGGGGGTATCAGGGATATGAGGAGTGGGACTAGGGGCTCCATTGTGAACTAAAACAATGATAACTAACCTGAGCAACAGTATACAAGGCATATTGACATTTGAGAGAGACATACAGCGAGGCATACAGTAATCACAGGTGTTGAATTGGGAAAGCTAGCTAAAGCAGTGGGTGAGACAACAGCTAATCAGCTAGCACAACAACAGCAGGTAAAATGGCATTGACTAGACAACGTGGCCGACAGATAAAACAAACAAGCAGAATGGAGTACCGTGATTAATGGACAGTCCAGCGTGCATCAGCTATGTAGCCAAGTGATCAGAGTCCAGGGGGCAGCGGTGGATGGGGCAGGGGGGCTAGACTGGCGAGTGTTATCCAGGACTGGCGAGTGTTATCAAGGATTTTCTTTATTCCACACTTCTTTTAAAAACATACAACAATATATTTCAATGCAGAACATCACTCAGAAGAAGGTAAGTCATTGCCTTACAAGTTGTAATACAAGTAAAAAGATGATTTTGCAAAGTTAATATTATAGTATAATTTATGTATGTATTTATATACCCTGAGTGTACAAAACATTAGGAACACCTTTATAATATTGCACCCCTTTTTGCTCTCAGAACAGACACAATTTGACGTACAAGGTGTCAAAGGCATTCCACAGGGATGTTGGCCCATGTGGAATCCAATGCTTCCCACAGTTGTGTGAAGTTGGCTGGATGTCCTTTGGGTGGTGGACCATTGTTGATATACACAGGAAACTGTTGAGCATGAAAAGCACAGCAACGTTGCAGTTTTTGACACACTCAGACTGTTGCGCCTGACACCTACTACTATACCCTGTTCAGTGGCACTGACATCTTTTGTCATGCCAATTCACCCTCTGAAGGGCACGCATACGCAATCCATGTCTCAATTGTCTCAAGGCTTAACCCCCCCCCCTATTACAAATGTCAATGCTTCTCAATAAGATGCAATAATGTGATCTAAAGTAATGGAAAATAATGATAACCTGCAAGATTATAATTTCCCTACAGTGGAGTTATCCTTCTCAGTTTCCCAGCCCTGAGGTGGAAGAGGAAGGGCTGAGTAAAGCTACCCAACACACTGAAGGAGAAAGTAATGAGGGTCAGAATTTATCTGAATGATCTCAAAGAAGTATGCCCTGATGATCGTAGGAGAGTAGTTCAGCATCAAGGTCAGCAGGATGATCTAGATGGTACGGGAGGCTCTTCTCTTCATCAGGTTCCCTCCCTCCTCTTTTTCACCCTTTCCTACCCTCAATCCACTGGGCCGGACCTGATCAGCACCCTCTGTCCCCTGGACTGGTAATAATGCTAAATGAATAGGCCTAATCTCCTGTATAGCCAACCCGTCCTGATACTAATTGTATAATTAATATACCAAACCAACATTCACCATAAACTATAAACAGTTAAAGGGGCAATCTGCTTTTGCAACAACCATTCTTGGTCTTTTAAATTGATGACATATACACATTCTTGAAGAGTATTACTTATAAATGCCTCATGAGCTTAGTTCAACTGTCATAACATATCAGAAGCCAAAATAAGAGCTCATTTAACTTCTTTGTTTGAAGAAAGGTAAATGTAAACAAGCACTGTATAGCCTCAAAACATGGTTAAAACTATAATTTTGAAGTCATGGATGGTCAATCCATGCGTCCATAGCTCTGTCTATACATTTGAGAGTTTCTCCAACCCCATCACATTGTTTTTTAACAAAACAACAGTAGGGAATCAACTTTGTTGTTGTTTGAATTGCAGATTGCCCCCTTTACCAACAACTCTAATGCTATTGTGCTCTGTCTCAGAAAATTATATTTATACATGCCACCTATTTAAAACAATCCAAATGATTTATAAATTACAACATTACACAAATTACTCTATGCCTTTGCCTTGTCTACATATGTTTAAATTACAATTTCAGGCACTAAGAAGTGAGGCTGCACCGCGGTATTGACAAAACTGTTTTTATTAAATGCGCATTTAACACAACGCCTAGAGATAGTTTGACACATAAACCTGTACTTTTAGTGCCTGCAACTGAAAATCTAACGTGTCTCTGGCCCTCTATGGCATGGCAGCCTTCCCTCTCTGTAGAGGTGCATCAGGGGTGAGACCATGATACTGAAGATGTTAACGATCATTAACAAGGGGAATACAGTGCAGTAGTAATCAAACATTTATTGTAGAACTGGGATTCCTGGGAGTGCATTCTGATAAAGATCATCAAAGGTAAGTGCATATTTATAATGCTATTTCTGATTTCTGTTGACTCAAACATGGCGGATATCTGTTTGGCTTGATTTGTCGTCTGAGCGCCGTACTCAGATTATTGCATGGTGTACTTTTTCCGTAAAGTTTTTGGGAAATCTGGCACAGCGGTTACATCAAGGAGAAGTTTATCTAAAGATCCATGTATAATAGTTGTATCTATTATTAATGTTTATTTTGAGTATTTCTGTGAATTGATGTGGCTCTGCAAAATCACTGCATGTTTTGGAACTACTAAACATAACACGCCAATGTAAAATGAGATTTTGTATATAAATATTTACTTCATCGAACAAAACATCCTATGAGTGTCATCTGATGAGGATCATCAAAGGTTAGTGGTTAATGTTATCTATATTTTTGCTGTTTTTGACAACTCTCTTTGGCTGGAAAAATGGCTGTGTTTTTCTATGACTTGGTGGTAACCTAACATAATCGTTTGTGGAGGTTTCGCAGATTTTTGAAATCAGACACTGTGGCTGGATTAACGAGAATGTTATCTTTAAAATGGTGCCTAATAGTTGTATGTTTGAGACATTTGATTTATGAGATTTCTGTTGATTGAATTTGGCGCCCTGCAATTTCATTGGCTGTTGGCGAGTGAACCCCGTTCACAGACAGATTACGGTAAAGTGGCCAGACAGAAGCCACTCCTCAGTAAAAGGCACATGACAGCCCACCTGGAGTTAGCTAAAAGGCACCAAAAAGACTCTCAGACCATGAGAATAGAGTTTCTCTGGTCTGATAAAACAAAGATTGAACTCTTTGGCCTGAATGTGAAGTGTCACATCTGGAGGAAACATGGCACCAACCCTATCCTGAAGCATGGTAGTGGCAGGATCGAGGATCGAGGGAAAGAAGCAAAGTACAGAGGGATCCTTGAAGAAAACCTACTCCAGAGCAAGTTTTCATTACATTGGGGTGAAGGTTCACCCTCCAACAGGACAACGACCCTAATCACACAGCCATGACAACGCAGGAGTGACTTCGGGACAAGTCTCTGAATGTCCTTGAGTTGCCCAGCCAGAGCCTGGACTTGAACCCTATCAAACATCTCTGGAGAGACCTGAAAATAGCTGTTCAGAGACACTCCCCATCCAACCTGACAGAGCTTGAGAGGATCCCAATGAGAAAGCTGCGGGTATGGAACCCTGACCTGTTCACCGGATGTGCTAACTTGTCCCAGACCTGCTGTTTTCAACTCTCTAGAGACAGCAGGTGCGGTAGAGATACTCTGAATGATCGGCTTTGAAAAGCCAACTGATATTTACTTCTGAGGTGCTGACCTGTTGCACCGTCTACAACCACTGTGATTATTTTTATCTGACCCTGCTGACCCAGCCTGGTGCAGGTCTACAATTTTGTTTCTGGTGTCCTTTGACAGCTCTTTGGTCTTGGCCATAGTGGAGTTTGGAGTGTGACTGTTTGAGATGTGGACAGGTGTCTTTTTGACTGATAACAAGTTCAAACAGGTGCCATTAATACAGGTAACAAGTGGAGGACAGAGGAGCCTCTTAAAGAAGAAGTTACAGGTCTGTGAGAGCCAGAAATCTTGCTTGTTTGTAGGTGACCAAATACTTATTTTCCACCATAATTTGCAAATAAATTCATTAAAATATCCTACAATCTGATTTTCTGGATTTCATTTTCTCATTTTGTCTGTCATGGTTGAAGTGTACCTATGATGAAAATTACAGGCCGCTCTCATCTTTTTAAGTGGGAGAACTTGCACTTGGTGGCTGACTAAATACTTTTTTGCCCCAATGTATGTGATGACATGCTGTAATCACAAGTGACAGACATCCACACACTTTTAAAAATACAGCGAAACATTTCAAAATTGAACACCACTCAGAAGTAGAGAATCAACTTCCATACCAACCTGGACTCAGGGGTACATGTAACATAGTAGAATTACACAATGTTTCTCCCTTATTTCATTTAGATTAACAGATATAAAAGGACCAATATAATGGACATATTTAGTTTAATAAGCACTTACTAAAAAGGTCAAAACCTCTAAATAACATGAACAATATGATTAACATATTTGGAGCAGAATGATAACGCAAGAATTGCAGGACAACCATTCCCTTATGCTCTTAGAAAAAATGGTTCTGTGGCTGTCCCCTTAGGATAATCCTTTTTGTTACAGGTATCCTGAATGATTACCCTGATGATCGTATGAGAGTAGATCAGCATCAAGGTTAACAGGATGATCTGGACAGTATATGAGGCATAATGTTCCCTCCTTCCTCTTTTTCTCTCCATCCCTCCATTCCCTTGACCGGACCTGCTCAGAACCCTCAGTATGAAGACTGGTGTCCATGTCAAGGAACAGGATCCCAGCAACGATACCGGCATTGAAACAGATGGCTCCTTGGGTAGAACTCTAACACAAGTAGGCAGAGTGTCAGCAACCATTTCACGATCACACAAAGACCACAGGGTGGACCACAGCCAGAAAGAGGAGTTTGGTTCCTTCATTGCTGCATTTCCTCTGTTACTTTAATCTCAGGAGAATAGGAAGAGCTGTGATAACACAGTGGAAAATGCAAGTCTTGCCATCACAGGAAGTGTGATGAAATACTCAGAGATAGACAATGTTATTATTTCAAATTGATTGAAGATACTGTGGTTTTTAAAGACAAGAGTTTACACTGTACCTTCTGTGGTTTGTTCTTATCGGGGAAGAATGAGCATCTCTACTCCAAGTGTTATGATTTAGCTCCTACAATATGATGTGAAGAGTGCTCAGAAAATAATGATGCTCATCTAGACTAGCCTATATTGACTGGCATTAAAATAGTCAACGTCTACGTCAGCGGGGTCCACGTTTGCTATCCAGCATTTATGAAGCCTGATGGCTATCTAGGAATGTGCATTGTCAGGGCTAGAAATCAAATCAAATGTTATTGGTCACATACACATGGTTAGCAGATGTTAATGCGAGTGTAGTGAAAAGCTTGTGCTTCTAGTTCCGACCATGCAGTAATATCTAACAAGTAATCTAACAATTTCACAACAACTACTTATTATACACACAAGTGTAAAGGAATGAATAATAATATGTACATATAAATGTATGGATGAGAATGTTGTGTAATGCTGACACCATCAGTCAAATAGCATGCACTGTCACTCAATACATTTAAATATACTCTTATTGACAGTCAAAGTTTCAGAATTCACTGTAAATTCAAAGTGGAACATAATATGAACAGAAAGACAATTCATTGCTTAATGCTAATGCTAAACGCTAATGCAATAAGGTGAAACATAGAATTTAGAGTTTTGGTCCAGCAACCAAAATGGTAGCTGGTTTGAATACCTGAACCGACAAGGTGAGAAGTCTGTTAATTTGACCTTGAATAAGGCACTTAACCCTAATTTGCACCAGGGGCACCGTACTACTGTAGCTGACCCTGTAAATCTCTTCTTTGTATGTGACAGTACAATCATATTGTTTCTTTGAATAAATAGACTCAATCCCCAATCCAGCCCCACTGCCCAAATACTAATTGCATCATATAAATGCTGAGCAAGTGATGCAGCTTTAGTGGAAGGGCCAATATGCCATTCTTACCTACATTCTTGGACATTTAAACGCATTTATGGTAATGTTTATTTCATCAGGAATCAAACTGGGACGTATTCAGATGTATTCAGATGAGCCCTGAATACATAAATTACAGAGAATTTAAACATCAAACTATAGATACACATTTCAAGAAAGAAAGACATGGGTGTAACGATAAACACATTCATCAACAATAAAGGTCCTCAATCAGCTTTCTGGATTTCCAAAGAGGCACCAAAACATTAGGATGAAGAAGATTTGTAAGATTGTTTCATAAGGTGCAAGCTAACTAAAAGATGATTTACCTAACTCAATAAATACCAAAGGAATTTCCAGATTTAGCCATCCCAGGTTATATCTGTTATTACTTAGAACATCCTCATGAGTTTAGTTCACCTGTCAGACCATATCAGAAACCAAAATAAGAGATTGATGAACTTTGTTTGTAAACAACATACATGTAAATAAACACTGTGAAACCTCAAAACATGGGTAAAACGTGACACCATGGTTGGTCAGTCATTGTACCAATAGCTCTGTCTATGAATTTGAGACTTTCTCCAGTCCGATCCTAAAAAAAATAGTGGTGAATCTGTTTGTTATTGTTTGAACTGCAGATTGCCCTTTTAACAACCAATCTAACGCTGATATGATGCATCTCACAAAATGTAACTGCTACATGCCAAGAAATTAAAACAATTAAACCTTTATCAAATAAAAAATGTCAATTCTTCTCAAGCCTTTGCTGTGTCTTCGTATGTTTGAACTACAGTTGCAGGCACTAAGACGTTAGGCTGTGCAGGTACGGAATTGGCAGAACAATGTCAATTCAATGCTAACACAAGGCTCTGTCACCTAGTATTAATACAAGGCTCTGTCTCCTAGTATTAATACAAGAGGCTCTGTCTCCTAGTATTAATACAAGGCTCTGTCTCCTAGCGATAGATTTTGCTAAAATAACTATTGCCCTCAACTGTAAGTCTAACGCGTCTCTGGCCCTTTTCGGCATGGCAGCCTTCCCTCCCTGTAGAGTGTGAATCAAGGGTGAGACCATGACACTGAAGATGTTAACAATCAGCAACATGGGATAGACATTGCAGTAGTAGTGAAGGCTGGATGATCGTGTGGCCCAACTAACAACCACAGGATGGAGCTGCCAAGATAATCACCAGGTTGAATAAGATGATCCCAAAAGCTCTCATCTTATGTGGGTCTGTCGTCCCCAGTTTTCTTCTCTCCCCCCTCTGCCCTTCTACATCTCCCTGGACCAGGCTGCTTCAGAAGACGCAGGATTGAGAAGCAGCAGAGAAAATGACAGCAACCCCAAGGCAATAGACACTAATGAGCACATAACCTGAGATTTCATCATAAAACATAGAATCGATAGGAGAACATGCAAAAGTGAGCGACAGCAGCCAGACCACGGTTGAACAGGCCACCCTGTACCTCCGGAGTCTGTACTTGAGGAAAGACACAGGTTGGGCCACATGCCAGGCATCTCTCCACACAGATGCAGCTCTGGATCAGGGGCCTGCAGATCCAGGAGATGTAATACAGACATACACAGTCTGGACGTAACATCATAGCCTTCGGGATGAACTGGTAGCTGATCATCTCAAGGAGACCCTGGACACAGAACACCAGCTCCACTGTGAAGAGGTTTATAGAGAAGACCTGGGTGGGTTTGAGACCTCCAGAGATGCTTCCACTCCAGAGAGAGCCAAAGGCAC
>NW_025748141.1:0-39814 GCF_021184085.1 Oncorhynchus gorbuscha | reverse complement strand
TATTGCAGTCCGCCACAGGATGTTTTTGTGCTGGTCAAGGGCAGTCAGGTCTGGAGTGAACCAAGGCCTGTATCTGTTCTTAGTTCTGCAAGCAGAGCATGCTTATCTAAAATGGTGAGGAAGCACTTTTAAAGAATGACCAGGCATCCTCAACTGACGGGATGAGGTCAATGTCCTTCCAGGATACCCGGCCAGGTCGATTAGGAAAGGCCTGCTCTCACAGAAGTGTTTTAGGAACGCTGGATGCGATGAGGGGTGGTCGCTTGACATGTGGTCCGTGGCGGATACAGGCGATGAGGCAGTGATCGCTGAAATCCTGGTTGAAGACAGCAGAGGTATATTTGGAGGGCCAGTTGGTCAGGATGACGCCTATGAGGGTGCCCTGTTTACAGAGTTAGGGTTGTACCTGGTGGGTTCCCTTGATGATTTGAGTGAGATTGAGGGCATCTAGCTTAGATTGTAGGACTGCCGGGTTGTTAAGCATATCCCAGTTTAGGTCACCTAACAGAACGAACTCTGAAGCTAGATGGGGGGCGATCAATTCACAAATGGTGTCCAGGGCACAGCTGGGAGAGCTTTAGGGGGTCGGTAGCAGGCGGCAACAGTGAGAGACTTGTTTCTGGAGAGAGTAATTTTCAAAAAATTAGTAGTTCAAACTGTTTGGGTATGGACCTGGAAAGTATGACATTACTTTGCAGGCTATCTCTGCAGTAGACTTTTGACTCCGCCCCTTTGGCAGTTCTATCTTGACGGAAGATGTTATAGTTGGGTATGGAAATCTCTGGAATTTTTGGTACCTCCTGAGCCAGGATTCAGACACGGCAAGGACATCAGGGTTAGCAGAGTGTGCTAAAGCAGTGAGTAAAACAAACTTAGGAGGAGGCTTGATGTTGACATGCATAAAACCAAGACTTTTTCGATCACATAAGTCAACAAATGAGGGTATCTGGGGACATGCGGGGCCTGGGTTTACCTCCACATCACCCGCGGAACAGAGAAGGAGTAGTATGAGGGTGCTGCTAAAGGCTATCAAAACTGGTCGCCTAGAGCGTTGGGGGCAGAGGATAAGAGGAGCAGGTTTCTGGGCATGGTAGAATATATTCAGGGCATAATGCGAGACAGAGGAACAGTCATATACAGAGGAACAGTCATATACAGATGAACAGGTCATATACAGAGGAACAGTCATATACAGAGGAACAGTCACATACAGAGGAACAGTCATATATAGAGGAACAGTCACATACAGAGGAACAGTCATATACAGAGGAACAGTCACATACAGAGGAACAGTCATATACAGAGGAACAGTCATATACAGAGGAACAGTCACATACAGAGGAACAGTCACATACAGAGGAACAGTCATATACAGAGGAACAGTCATATACAGAGGAACAGTCATATACAGAGGAACAGTCACATACAGAGGAACAGTCATATACAGAGGAACAGTCACATACAGAGGAACAGTCACATACAGAGGAACAGTCACATACAGAGGAACAGTCACATACAGAGGAACAGTCACATACAGAGGAACAGTCATATACAGAGGAACAGTCATATACAGAGAGGAACAGTCACATACAGAGGAACAGTCATATACAGAGGTACAGTCATATACAGAGGAACAGTCATATACAGAGGAACAGTCATATACAGAGGAACAGTCACATACAGAGGAACAGTCACATACAGAGGAACAGGCATATACAGAGGAACAGTCATATACAGAGGAACAGTCACATACAGAGGAACAGTCATATACAGAGGAACAGTCACATACAGAGGAACAGTCATATACAGAGGAACAGTCACATACAGAGGAACAGTCATATACAGAGGAACAGTCATATACAGAGGAACAGTCATATACAGAGGAACAGTCATATACAGAGGAACAGTCATATACAGAGGAACAGTCACATACAGAGGAACAGTCATATACAGAGGAACAGTCATATACAGAGGAACAGTCACATACAGAGGAACAGTCATATACAGAGGAACAGTCACATACAGAGGAACAGTCATATACAGAGGAACAGTCACATACAGAGGAACAGTCACATACAGAGGAACAGTCATATACAGAGGAACAGTCATATACAGAGGAACAGTCATATACAGAGGAACAGTCACATACAGAGGAACAGTCATATACAGAGGAACAGTCACATACAGAGGAACAGTCATATATAGAGGAACAGTCACATACAGAGGAACAGTCATATACAGAGGAACAGTCATATACAGAGGAACAGTCATATACAGAGGAACAGTCATATACAGAGGAACAGTCACATACAGAGGAACAGTCATATACAGAGGAACAGTCACATACAGAGGAACAGTCATATACAGAGGAACAGTCATATACAGAGGAACAGTCACATACAGAGGAACAGTCATATACAGAGGAACAGTCACATACAGAGGAACAGTCACATACAGAGGAACAGTCATATGCAGAGGAACAGTCATATACAGAGGAACAGTCATATACAGAGGAACAGTCATATACAGAGGAACAGTCACATACAGAGGAACAGTCATATACAGAGGAACAGTCACATACAGAGGAACAGTCATATACAGAGGAACAGTCATATACAGAGGAACAGTCACATACAGAGGAACAGTCATATACAGAGGAACAGTCATATACAGAGGAACAGTCATATACAGAGGAACAGTCATATACAGAGGAACAGTCATATACAGAGGAACAGTCACATACAGAGGAACAGTCACATACAGAGGAACAGTCATATACAGAGGAACAGTCATATACAGAGGAACAGTCACATACAGAGGAACAGTCATATACAGAGGAACAGTCACATACAGAGGAACAGTCACATACAGAGGAACAGTCATATACAGAGGAACAGTCATATACAGAGGAACAGTCACATACAGAGGAACAGTCATATACAGAGGAACAGTCATATACAGAGGAACAGTCATATGCAGAGGAACAGTCACATACAGAGGAACAGTCATATAAAGAGGAACAGTCATATGCAGAGGAACAGTCATATACAGAGGAACAGTCATATACAGAGGAACAGTCATATACAGAGGAACAGTCACATACAGAGGAACAGTCATATACAGAGGAACAGTCACATACAGAAGAACAGTCATATAAAGAGGAACAGTCATATACAGAGGAACAGTCATATACAGAGGAACAGTCATATACAGAGGAACAGTCACATACAGAGGAACAGTCATATACAGAGGAACAGTCATATACAGAGGAACAGTCATATACAGAGGAACAGTCACATACAGAAGAACAGTCATATACAGAGGAACAGTCATATAAAGAGGAACAGTCATATAAAGAGGAACAGTCACATACAGAGGAACAGTCACATACAGAGCCTTCGGAAAGTATTCAGAACCCTGGACTTTTTTCAGATTTTGTTACGTTACAGCTTTATTCTAAACTTGATTAAATAAATACAAATCCTCATCAATCTACACACAATACCCCATAATGACAAAAAAATCTAATAATATAAAACAGAAATACCTTATTTGCATAAGAATTCAGACCCATTGCTGAGAGACTCAGTGCATCCTGTTTCCATTGATCATCCTTGAGATGTTTCTACAACTTGATTGGAGTCCACCTGTGGTCAATTAAATTGATTGGACAGGTCCACCTGTTGACAGTGTATGCGAGAGCAAAAAAAACAAGCCATGAGGTCAAAGAAATTGTCTGTAGAGCTCCAAGACAGGATAGCATCAAGGCACAGATCTGGGGAAGGTTCCCAAAAAATGTCTGCAGTATTTAAGGTCACCAAGAACACAGTGGCCTCCATCATTCTTAAATGGAAGAAGTTTGGAACCACCATGACTATTCTTAGAGCTGGCTGCCCGGCCAAACTGAGCAATCAGGGGAGAAGGGCCTTGATCAAGGAGGTGACCAAAAACCCGATGGTCACTCTGACAGAACTCCAGAGTTCCTCTGTGGAGATGGGGGAGAATTCCAGAAAGACAATAATCTCTGTAGCCCTCCTCCAATCAGGCCTTTCTCGTAGTGGCCAGACAGAAGCCAGTCCTCAGTAAAAGGCACATGACAGCCTGCTTGGAGTTTGCCAAAAAGGCACCAGGAGAAACCAAGATGGAACTATTGGCCTGAATGCCAAGCATCACGCTTCAGGAAACCTGGCACCATTCCTAAGGTGAAGCATGGTGGTGGCAGCATCATGCTGTGGGAATATTTTTCAGCGCAAGGACTGGGAGACTAGTCAGTATCGAGACAAGGATGAACAGAGCAAAGTAAAGATAGATCCTTGATCTCCAGATTGCTCAGGACCTCAGATGGGGCGGAGGTTCACTTTCAAACAGAACAACGACCATAAGCACACAGCCAAGACAATGCAGGAGGGCTTCAGGACAAGACTGTGAATGTCCTTGAATGGACTTGAACCTGATCAAAACATCTCTGGAGAGACCATCCAACCTGACAGAGCATGAGAGTATCCATAGCAACGGCTCCACTTGTGCTGCTCTGCTCAATGAAGAGACATGAGAGAAGTTAGCTGTTAGCTACTTATCATTATTCTAATCTCCAACAAAACTCAAGGAACATTATTATTTTTTGTGAAATAATCTCTGTGTGCTCCAAAACACATTAAGGGATGGTTTCCTGGACACAGATTAAGCATAGTCCTGGACTAAAAAACACGTTCAATTGAGATTCTCCATTGGAAACCGACCAACCAAGACTAAAAAACATCAATATGATTGTATTAAATGAAGTCGCTCTGGATAAGAGCGTCTGCTAAATGACTTAAATGTAAATGTAAATGTAATTAAATGAATGGGTTGTATTGGACAGGTAAAGGTGATGTCTGCCACAGTTCAGTGTCTTTGAGGAATGAAGGTGATACATGACATCAAGGCATCAGTTGACTTTGACTTCAGTGACTTGTCTTGACAATGGTGGAGCCAGATGACTTGGAATGAATGGTAATTGTGAAGTACGAAGGACAGTAATAATAGCAAAGCAGTTTATAGGCAGCTACAGTAGCAGGCCAGCATGCTGTAGTAGGTAACTGTCACACCCTGATCTGTTTAACCTGTCTTTGTGATTGTCTCCACCCCCCTCCAGGCATTGCCCATCTTCCCCATTATCCCCTGTGTATTCATACTGGTATTCTCTGTTTGTCTGTTGCCAGTTCGTCTTGTTAGTCAAGTCAACCAGAGGTTTTGTATTTGATATTTTTACCTTTATTTAACTAGGCAAGTCATTTAAGAACAAATTATTATTTTCAATGACGGCCTAGGCACAGTGGGTTAACTGCCTGTTCAGGGCAGAACGACAGATTTGTACCTTGTCAGCTCGGGGATTTGAACTTGCAACCTTTCGGTTACTAGTCAGCTCCTGCTTGTCCCCAGTGTGTATGCACACATGACTGTAAGTCGCTTTGGATAAAAGCATCTGCTAAATGGCATGGCATAAATCTTATCTCATTCTCCTGGTTTTGACCCTTGCCTGTCCTGACTCTGAGCCCGCCCACCTGACCACTCTGCCTGCCCTCGACCCTGAGCCTGCCTGCCGTCCTGTACCTCTGCCCCTGTTGCTGTAATACATATAGTTACTTTGACACGGTCTGCATCTGTGTCTTACCTTATCCTGATAGTAACCGGTAGGCTACCAGGATGATAGCGGGCTAGGCTAGCTCTTGGGAAAAGAATACCATACAGCCATATACTATAGAGTCTGCCCTACAGTGGGGTGTGTAATGATCTTCGTCTGTTGTTTGTAGAGAGTCAGACCGAAATGTAGGTTACTCATGACTTTTAATGAAGAAAATAGCGGTACATGAAATAACTGAAAATACGAAACAACAAACGAGAGAAACTAATTACAGCCTATCTGGTGACTAACACAAAGACAGGTACAATCACCCACGAAATACAACGCGCACTCAAGCTACCTAAATACGGTTCCAATCCGAGACAACTAGAATCAGCTGACTCCAATTAGAATCGCCTCAGGCAGCCAAGCCTAACTAGACACACCCCTACAAATACACACTCCCAATTAATACAAACCTCAATACGAAATACAACATATAAACCCATGTCACACCCTGGCCTACCCAAACATATAACAAAAACACAAGATACAATGACCAAGGCGTGACAGAACCCCCCTAAGGTGCGGACTCCGGGACGCACCTCAAGAGCATAGGAGGGTCCGGTGGGCGTCTGTCCATGGTGGCGGTTCTGGCTCGGGACGGGACCCCACTCCATAAATGTCCTAGTTCCTCCCCCTCGCGTCCTAGGATAATCCACCTTCTCCGCCGACCATGGCCTAATAGTCCTCACCCTGATCCCCACATAACTGAGGGGCAGCTCGGGACAGAGGGGCAGCTCGGGACAGAGGGGCAGCTCGGGACAGAGGGGCAGCTCGGGACAGAGGGGCAGCTCGGGACCGAGGGGCAGCCCGGGACAGAGGGGCAGCCCTGGACTGAAGCAGCCCGGTACTGAGGGGAAGCCCGGTACTGAGGGGAAGCCCGGTACTGAGAGGAAGCCCGGTACTGAGAGGATGCTCAGTACTGAGAGGATGCTCAGTACTGAGAGGAAGCTCTGTACAGAGAGGGAGCCCAGTACTGAGAGGAAGCCCAGTACTGAGAGGAAGCTCAGTACTGAGAGGAAGCTCAGTACTGAGAGGAAGCTCAGTACTGAGAGGAAGCTCGGTACTGAGAGGAAGCTCGAACTGAGAGGGAGCCCAGTACAGAGAGGGAGCCTAGTACTGAGAGGGAGCCTAGTACTGAGAGGAAGCTCAGTACTGAGAGGAAGCTCAGGCAGGTAGTAGGCTCCGGTAAATCCTGGCTGGCTGGTGGACCTGGATGATTATTAAGGTTGTCTGGCCGATCTAGAAGATCTTGGCAGACTGGCACTTCTGGCGGATCCTGGCAGACTGGCACTTCTGGTGGATCCTGGCAGACTAGTGACGCTGGGCCGACTGGCGGCGCTGGGCAGACAGGGAGACTCCGGCAGCGCAGGAGAGGAGAAAGGCTCTGGCTGCGCTGAACAGGCGGGAGACTCCAACAGTGCAGGAGAGGAGAAAGGCTCTGGCTGCGCTGAACAGGCGATGCGCACTGGACGCGCTGGCCGACTGGGAGCACTGGTGGCGCTGGACAGACAGGAGACTCCGGCAGCGCAAGAGAGGAGAAAGGCTCTGGCTGCGCTAAACAGGCGGGGAGACTCCAACAGCGCAGAGAGGAGAACAGCTCTGGCTGCGCTAAACAGGTGAGGCGCACTGGAGGCCTGGGTGCGTGGTGCTGGAACTGGTGGTACTGGCGAGGACACGCACAGGAAGCCTGGTGCGGGAGCTGCTACCGGAGGACTGGTGTGTAGAGGTGGCTCTGGATAGACCGGACCGTGCAGGCGCACTGAGCTCTTGAGCACCGAGCCTGCCCAAGCTTACCTGGCTCGATGCCCACTCTAGCCCGGCCAATAGGAAGGGCTGGTATGAGTCGCAGCTGGCTCTGCACTGACTGAAACACCGTGCGCTCCATAGCATAACACGGTGCCTGCCCGGTCTCTCTAGCCCAACGGTGAGCACAGGGAGGATGCACAGGTTTCCTACCTGGCATAACTATTCTCCCTTTTAGCCCCCCAATACATTTTTGGGGTGACTTTCCGGTTTCCAACCGTCGCAGTGCTGCCTCCTCATACTAGCGCCTCTCCGCTTTAGCTACTTCTATTTCCTCCTTTGGGACGGCGATATTCTCCCGGCTGCGCCCAGGGTCCTTTTTCCGTCTAATATCATCTCCCAAGACCAGAAGTCCTCATATTGCTGCTCCTCACAATTAACAGGGAGAGTAGGCTCAGGTCTGACTCCTGACTCTGCCACTCTCTCTGCGCTTACCCTGTTACCTACGGTTTTCGCTCTGTATAGCCGTGCTTTCCTTTTCGATTCCATCCGTGTATAGCCCTCTTCGCATTGCTGTAGGGAATCCCAGGCGGGCTCTGCACTCGCTCTGGTTCGGCCGCCCACCTGTCGATTTCCTCCCCACGTAGTATACTCCTTGATTCTGTTGTCCATAACCTCCTCCTTTAGGTCCTGCCAGTTCACACGCTGCTCGGTCTGTGAATGGTGGGTGATTCTGTAATGATCTTCATCTGTTGTTTGTAGAGAGTCAGACCGAAATGCAGCGTGTAGGTTACTCATGACTTTTAATGAAGAAAATAGCGGTACATGAAATAACTGAAAATACGAAAAACAACAAACGAGAGAAACTAATTACAGCCTATCTGGTGACTAACACAAAGACAGGTACAATCACCCACGAAATACAACGCGCACTCAAGCTACCTAAATACGGTTCCCAATCCGAGACAACTAGAATCAGCTCCAATTAGGAATCGCCTCAGGCAGCCAAGCCTAACTAGACACACCCCTACAAATACACACTCCCAATTAATACAAACCCCAATACGAAATACAACATATAAACCCATGTCACACCCTGGCCTACCCAAACATATAACAAAAACACAAGATACAATGACCAAGGCGTGACATGGGGCAAATGTGTACAGTTGATCCAGACCCTCTGCCCAACCGCGTCTGTGTCCAATCACTGCGTGCAATACAGTTTTGGAAACCTCAGAAACTCGACTTTCATACCACCCCAAAATCATTTTACAAATACAGAAGATACACTTACTGAAAAATAACAATAAAATAAATATGCACAAAAACTATGATTGAAATGTGACATGTGCTCTTCAATAGCCAGCGCCAGTTAGCAACCATGGCTACCGGCAGTTGCTAACAGAATGTCACATTTGGGTACAAAAACTCTCCTCTTGTGTGGATGTGAAAAGCAATATTTTACTTATTTTCTTATTGATATTGCAGAGTTGTTGATTAGAGAAGATTGGAGTTAGCCTTTTGGAGTGCTGTTCCTCAAGATTTTGATGGGAAGGACCCCAAGATGGAGATGCGGTGCCCTCACACTTGCCTGTTTTAAAGTCCCAGACCCAGGAAATACATAAAAATGATGAAGTATCAAACATAATGTTAAAAGGTTGGTCTGTCTGATGATCTCTCATTCAACTTCCTATTGTCTTATTTTATACAATCGTCTAGTTCTCTGGGTTTATATGGAGAAGCAGAGACACTTCCATTGTCTTCCAAGAGTGGCTGAGTATCACTAATCGAATATATCGATTGGACAGAGCAAGGTAGAGACAGTCAGTGTTCTCTTTTTTGATTGGTCCTGTCTGTCACAGCAGACATGGGTCGCATTCCACTGCTTAGACGTTGCATGCATCAACCAATGCTTGCACGCAACATCATTGACTGTGTCATCGATTGGCAGATTGCTATAAAATATGATGTGATTAGCTGATAGGTCAAATATCTATCCAGGCGTTGTAAGATCTGCCATCGTTTAATCGTGGAACGCAACCAAGATCAAGCCAAGGCCTTATGTTGAAACTAGACAACCTAGACATGGTTTCTCTTCCAGTGGAACTGGGACTTTTTTCAAAGGCAACTTTGTGATGTTTCTCAAACCATGCCATCCCCAAACTTCTCATGGCCACATTCATCCTGTACAAAGGATGTCTGTTCGCTCCGGCCTCTCTCAGTATCCCTTTGTGAACTTAACCGCCGGGCCCTCTGCACTGGAATGCCCCGTTCTCAGGACTAGGAGGTAAAAACACAAAAAAACACACTCGGACATAACAGAAAGTTAAAGGCACTGGATTTACCCACCAACAGTTAAGGAGTATAAGAAGAGCTGGAGGAGAGAGAGAGAGAGAGAGAGAGAGAGAGAGAGAGAGAGAGAGAGAGAGAGAGAGAGAGAGAGAGAGAGAGAGAGAGAGAGAGAGAGAGAGAATGTTTGTGAGAAAGAGGGGAAGAAGGGCAATAGAGAGTCTCAGTGCTTCAGATGACCCCTTCACCAGTAACCAGACTGTTAGTAGGAGAGGGTGGATGAATGTAGCCCTTTGTGCTGTGGGCAGACTGTGGTCTTCAGTGTGTGAGAGCAGAGAGCTGTGCTGTAGCTCGTAGCCCCGGCGCAGGACCCTACAGATGTCTGGAGCTACTACGCCTCCACCACTCAGCTCACCCCCCGGCCTCCACAGCCAGCAAGCAGCTGTTGTCAGCGAGAGGAGAGAGGGGGGAGGGAGGGGGACGAGAGAGAGAAAGGGAAAAAGAGAGAGAAAGATAGAGTGGTAGAGGGAAAGATAGAGACTGCTAGAAAGAGAGAAACGGCCTGTGAGAGAGAGAGAGAGAGAGAGAGAGAGAGAGAGAGAGAGAGAGAGAGAGAGAGAGAGAGAGAGAGAGAGAGAGAGAGAGAGAGAGAGAGAGGGAGACTGGGATGGAGGGCTGGGGGGTGAATGGGCTGGAAACAAGAAAGAGCCTCTTTCACACATGCAATGGTATGTCCTTCTGGATCCACACACAATGTCCCCTTTGAGGACCCAGAAGAATAACATTTAGAGTTAAAGTTTTCTCATCCAGGGAACTTGGGTCTGTCCGTCTGCTAGCCGGCCCTTCTCTGGCCCTAATTAAGTTGTGTGTGTGGAGGGCCTGTGGGGTAAAGATGTTGTCAGTTCTCACAAAAACTCCAACTGTCAGTGTTCATTCTGAGAACTGACATTTTCCTATTATGGATGCCATACAGGGGGTCTGGGGTCTGCTGTAACATACTAACAACACATGTAGAGCTGAAGGAACTGAGTCATACTGTAACATATTAACAGTACTTGCTGAGCTGGAGGAAATGATCCATACTGTAACATAACAACAGCACCTGTAGAACTGGAAAAACTGAGTCATCCCGTAACATATTAACTTCTTTGGGATAGGGGGCGGTATTTTGACGTCCGGATGAAAAGCGTGCCCAAAGTAAACTGCCTGCTACTCAGGCTCAGAAGCTTGGAAATTCATATACTTGGTAGATTTGGATAGAAAACAGTCTAAAATGTCTAAATCTGTTAAAATAATGTCTGTGAGTATAAGATAACTGATATGCCAGGCGAAATGCCGAGGACAACCCCCCCCCCTCAAAAAAATCATCCTATCACTGATTTCAATGGCTGGCACTTTTATAATTGGGTGAAATCGTGCCCGATTGCAGTTCATAGGGCTTCCACTATATGCCAACAGTCTTTAGAAAGAGTTTCAGGCTGGGTTTTGGAAAAATGAGCCAGAAATTGTAGTTTTTCTAGGTGGCTACCATTTTGGCTGTAGTGTTTCCAAGCGTGTGAATGAGAGCGTGTTCTTTGGTATTTTTCTCCGGTAAAGACAATAGCGATTTTCCGTCTTAAATTGATTGTTTATCTGCTTATTAGGATACCTTGATTATAAACGTCGATTGACTTGTTTGGGTAAGTTTATTGGTAACGTTTGGGATTAATGTATTTTGAAGCGCGCCAGCTAAACTGAGTTTTTATGGATATAAATAAGGAGTTTATCGAACAAAAGGACCATTTGTAATGTACCTAGGGCCTTTTGGAGTGCCAAAATAAGAAGATGTTCAAAGTTAAGGCATATATTATATCGATATTTCTGACTTTCGTGTCCCAACCCCCTGGTTGAAAATGATTTGTTATGCATTTGTATGCTGGGTGCTGTCCTCAGATAATCACATGGTTTGCTTTCACCGTAAAATCTTTTTGAAATCTGACATGGCGGCTGGATTAACAACAAGTTAAGCTTTATTTTGATGTATTGCACTTGTGATTTCATGAAAGTTTAATATTTATAGTAATTTAATTTGAATTTGGCGCTCTGCAATTTCACCAGATGTTGGCCAGGTGGGACGGTAGCGTCCCATTGATCCGCAAGATGTTTTTAACAGCACCTGTAGAGCTGAAGGAACTGAGGCAAACCATAACATACTAACAGCATCCTGGAGAGCAAGGAACTTAGCCATGCTGTAACATGCTAACAACACCTCAAGAGCTGAAGGAACTGAGCTATACTGTAACATACTAACATCATCTGCAGAGCTGGAGGAACTGAGCCATACTGTAACATACTAACATCATCTGCAGAGCAGGAGGAACTGCCATACTGTAACATACTAACATCATCTGCAGAGCTGTAGGAACTGAGCCATACTGTAATATACTAACATCATCTGCAGAGCAGGAGGAACTGAGCCATACTGTGATATACTAACATCATCTGCAGAGCAGGAGGAACTGAGCCATACTGTAACATGCTAACAACACCTGCAGAGCTGAAGGAACTGAGCTATACTGTAACATACTAACATCATCTGCAGAGCTGGAGGAACTGAGCCATACTGTAACATACTAACATCATCTGCAGAGCAGGAGGAACTGAGCCATACTGTAACATACTAACATCATCTGCAGAGCTGTAGGAACTGAGCCATACTGTAATATACTAACATCATCTGCAGAGCAGGAGGAACTGAGCCATACTGTAATATACTAACATCATCTGCAGAGCAGGAGGAACTGAGCCATACTGTAATATACTAACATCATCTGCAGAGCAGGAGGAACTGAGCCATACTGTAATATACTAACATCATCTGCAGAGCAGGAGGAACTGAGCCATACTGTAACATACTAACATCATCTGCAGAGCTGTAGGAACTGAGCCATGCTGTAACATGCTAACAACACCTGTAGAGCTGGAGGATCTGAGTGTTGTTGCATTCTGTATCTTCCACAGATCCAGACCAGGATTCCTCAACAGGGCACATCAAACTGCTTGTTGCATTACAGAATTCACCATCACAGAAATACCAGCCAGCTTTCTCACACACATGCATGCGCACACACACAAACACACATACATGTTTGAGTGATGTTTCCACAGGGGCAGGTTGGGGAGAGTTTGATGAATAATATGCAGAGGGCCATCCAGGAAGAAACAGTTCTCCTTTTTTCATCGTCTTGCCTTTGGTCCAATAAGAACAAGCAGTCTTTTTTCTGGCAGAGGGAGCGAGAAGGAAAACAATTTTCAGTGAGCTAAACAGTGCTAGAACGAGGAACAAGCCAGGCCTGTCGTATCCTTGGACTTTAACTGGGATTGATTACAGTAAAAGTTGGTTTTACTCACCTTACTCCTGGCAAAGTCTCTTATCCACCTGCTGTGGTGAAACTACACCAGGCCTCACAAATGACACTCACACACACACACACACACCTACATGCACACTCTCACACACACACCTACACGCACACGTGCAAACACACACACACACGCACACAGACATGCACACATTTGAGTCCAAATTTGAGATTGAAATCAGTGGAATTAGAGTTAAATAGCTAAGGACATGGAGAAAATTCTGCTGTTTCATTGCAAATATGCAGACGGAGTCCAAAAAGAGAACACAGAAGGCTGTTGTATAAAACATCTTCAAACTAAGGAAAACCATGGCATCTGTGACAGAGAGGGACATGCATCCACCCAAGAGAGTCTAGCTAGCCACATTTTCAGCTATTTCTAATTTTGTCAGAATGTTGTTTTTATTTCAAATTAAAGTGTACTGTTTGCAAGCTATTACATTTAGCTGGCTGGCTAGCTAGCTAACATTACGTGTATGATCTGTCTAGTAATATTATTCGTATCTCAGAGCCATTTGCATGGCTAGTTGTAGCCTAAAGTTAGCTAGCTAACATTAAACCTGGTTGGTTAGCTACCTGCAGATTCATGCAGGGTAGTAACATTATGAGTTGGGATTATGGCTCATTGTTTAGCTAGCTAGCCACGTGTCTAAACAAAAGACTCCACTATGCAAGTAACTATTTCAATAGAATGTTTATGATGTCACTGCGACAACTATCGATAGACGTAGCTGGGCTATCTACTCCGATTTCAGAGCACTCTCATCTTAGTGTGCCAGAGCTCAGAATAACTGATGAATTTATAAACGCTCAACACCCATTGAATATCGCTGGTGTCAGTAAACGTTAGCAAAAAAAGCTTTTCCAGCAGCACAGTTGCAGTCACCAATGTTCTGTATAACATAAAAACAGCCTAACCAGCTCTGCTATGGGGAATAAAATGGTCAGAGAGAGCTGTTCTCTCATTTGTGTCTGGAAGTAGCTATCAAGCTAGCCAACGTTAGCCAGTTAGCTTGGGTGCTTGGCTGTTGTTGTTAGGGTCAGAACGCTTGGATCAACCCTACTCCTCAGCAAAATAGTCCAGAATGCTCTCTTAACGCTCCGAAAGCAAAACGCTTTGAATTTACAAACAGACAATCTGACAATGCGCTGAGTTTACGAACACCCAGAGCACACTCTGGCACTCCAGATGAAATTTACAAACACAACCGTAGTATAAGCCCAGCCCTTAGTCTTGAAATCATTGGTTGTTTACTACATACTGTAGCCTCAAGTGAATCCTTAAAGAGATGGGTGGGGCTAAATCTTAAGAGGGTGTGAACAATGCTGAATGGGTGTAGACAAAGATGAGCTCTCCAGTAGGTACCAAACCATTTAAGGGCCATTTTCTCAAAAGTGAGTTTACAAGTTTCACAACTTTCAAAGCAGAATAACTTTCTCATTGTAGTGTATGATATATCATTTTCTAGCTCTGAGTCTCTACTTTTATCCAATGTTAAAAACACATTTTCAAATTTTGCTACATAAGTCAGAGTCAAGCCGGTCGATCACATTTGACCAAGAAGGAGGGTTAAGGAGTGCTGCATCAGATGACCTGGCAATCACCTGACCTCAACCCTATTGAGATGGTTTGGGATGAGTTGGACCACAGAGTGAAGGAAAAACAGCCAACAAGTGCTCAGCATATGTGGGAACTCCTTCAAGACTGTTGGAAAAGCATTCCAGGTGAAGCTGGTTGAGAGAATGTCAAGAGTGTCCGAAGGTGTCATCAAAGGGTGGCTACTTTGAGGAATCTAAAAAATAAATATATACTGATTTGCTTAACACTTTTTTTTGGTTATTACATGATTCCATATGTGTTATTTCGTACATTTGCTTTCGTCACTATTATTCTACAATGCAGAAAATAGTAAAAATAAAGAAAAAACCCTTGAATTAGTAGGTGTGTCCAAACTTTTGACTGGTACTGTATATGTAAGCTGAGCAAAAATATAATTGCAACATGCAACAATTTCAAAGGTTTTACTGAGTTACAGTTCGTAAATGGAAAGAAATTCATAAGGCCCTAATCTATGGATTTTACATGACTGGGCAGGCGTGCTGCCAATCAGAATGAGTTTTTCCCCACAAAATGGCTTTATTACAGACAGAAATACTCCTCAATGTATTTATATACATTAGAATACATTAGAATACATATATACATTAGAATACAAAAACATAGTCATGGTGAGCACCAATAAAACATCACAAATCATTGTGCTAAACTGAATTTGTCATATGAAGGTCAATAGGGATGTGCATTCTCTTTCTTTCTCTCTTTCTTTCTTTCTTTCAATGTTTTTTTGCATCTAGGGAAAGCACACTGGGTTCCATTGAGAAGGAGAATGACTCACTTCCTATGTATTGGATGTATTTGCGGAGTAAACCCAATCCACCTACACATTGTCAATCTAAGGAACAGATTAATGTAACCACATTAATCTGTAACCACCGGGGAGGTGTATGTGCATATTTGTAAACAACAGCTGGTGCATGAAATCTAAGGAAGTCTCTAGATTTTGCTCGCCTGAAGTAGAGTATATTGTGATAAATTGCAGGCCACACTACTTGCTTAGAGAGTTTTCAGCTATACTTTTCGTGGCTGCTTATTTACCACCACAGAAAGATGCTGGTACTAAGACCGCACTCAGTCAGCTGTATAAGGAAATAAGCAAACAGGAAACCACTCACCCAGAGGTGGCGCTCCTAGTGGCCGGAGACTTTAATGCAGGCCAACTTATATCAGTTCTACCTAATTTCCATCAACACGCTAAATGTGCTACCAGAGGGAAAACAATTCTAGATCACCTTTACTCCACATACAGAGACGTGTACAAAGCTCTCCCTCGCCCTCCATTTGGTAAATCCGACCTCAACTCTAACATGTTCCAGTCTGTGATAGCAAAACAGTCCTGTAGTTTAGCATCTGCTTCATCTGACAACTTTTTTATAGACCAAGTCACTGGTGATTTATGCTTACAAGCAAAAATTAAAGCAGGAAGCACCAGTCACTAGGTCTATAAAAAAGTGGTCAGATGAAGCAGGTGCTAAACTACAGGATTATTTTGCTATTAGAGATTGGAACATGTTCCGGGTTCTTCCTATGGCATTGAGGAGTACACCACATCAGTCACTGGCTTTATCAATAAGTGCATTGAGGATGTCGTCCCCACAGTGACTGTACGTACATACCCCAACCAGAAGTCATGGATTACAGGCAACGTTCGCACTGAGCTAATGGGTAGAGCTGCTGCTTTCAAGGTGCGGGACTTTAACCTGGAAGCTTACAAGAAATCATGCTATGCCCTTGCGACGAACCATCAAACAGGCAAAGCGTCGATACAGGGCTAGGATTGAATCATACTACACCAGCTCTGATGCTCGTCTTATGTGGCAGGGCTTGCAAAATAATACCGACTACAAAGGGTAGCACAGCCGTGAGCTGCCCAGTGACACGAGCCTACCAGACAAGCTAAATCACTTCTATGCTAGCTTCGAGGCAAGCAACACTGAGGCATGCATGAGAGCATCAGCTGTTCCAGATACCTGTGTGATCACGCTCTCCGTAGCTGACGTGAGTAAGACCTTTAACCACTTGCTCCTACCTGGCACGCAGGCGTCCCATCTAGAGCTCTGGAAATGCAATGCGCTACGCTAAATGCTAATAGTATTAGTTAAAACTCAAATGTTCATTAAAATACACATGCAGGGTATTGAATTAAAGCTACACTCGTTGTGAATCCAGGCAACAAGTCAGATTTTTAAAATGCTTTTCGGCGAAAGCATGAGAAGCTATTATCTGATAGCATGTAACACCACAAAAGACCCGCAGGGGACGTAAACAAAATAATTAGCATATTCGGCGCTACACAAACCGCACAATAAAATATAAAACATTCATTACCTTTGACCATCTTCTTTGTTGGCACTCCTAGATGTCCCATAATCACTAATGGGTCTTTTTTTCGATTAAATCGGTCCATATATAGCCTAGATATCGTTCTATGTAGACTGTGTGATAAACGAAAAAAATTGTGTTTCATAACGTAACGTCATTTTTTTAAATTAAAAAGTCGACGATAAACTTTCACAAAACACTTTGAAATACTTTTGTAATGCAACTTTAGGTATTAGTACACGTTAATAAGCGATAAAATTTATCAGGAGGCGATATAAATTCTATAGGTGTCGTCTGGAAAAAAACATGGCCGGAGAGAGCTCGACCAAAACATCCGGTCGGAGACCGGAGGGAATCGATTCCCTTGAACCGGTTAGACCAAGAATCAAAGCTGAATCAAATGACAAGACTCTAGACAACGTGTGGTAGCTGTAGGCGCTGAAACCTCGGTCTCATGTAATTCGGTTCACTTTGAACAATTCCTGGAAGTAAGCGCAAGGATATTTATTTCCATTTTCAGTGATCAGGTTTTCCTGCGCTATTTGATGAAACTCACGCTCTGGTATAGTCACAGCCGTGATTTAACCAGTTTTCTAAACGTCTGAGTGTTTTCTATCCACACATACTAATCATATGCATATACTATATTCCTGGCATTAGTAGCAGGGCGCTGAAATGTTGCGCGATTTTTAACAGAATGTTCGAAAAATCATCATTATCCCAGAAACCCTAGACCTACTGCAATTTGCATACCGCCCAAACAGATCCACAGATGATGCAATCTCTATTGCACTCCACACTGCCTTTTCCCACCTGGACAAAAGGAACACTCATGTGAAAATTCTATTCATTGACTACAGCGCAGCGTTCAACGCTATAGTACCATCAAAACTCATCACTAAGCTAAGGATCCTGGGACTAAACACCTCCCTCTGCAACTGGATCCTGGACTTCCTGACGGGCCGCCCCCAGGTGGCGAGGGTGGGTAGCAACACATCTGCCACGCTGATCCTCAACACTGGAACTCCCCAGGGGTGCGTGCTCAGTCCCCTCCTGTATTCCCTGTTCACCCACGACTGCATGGTCGGGCATAACTCCAACAAAAACGACACAGCCTATAGGGAGGAAGTCAGAGACCTTTTTTACTTAACTAGGCAAGTCAGTTAAGAAAAAAATATTATTTTCAATGACAGCCTAGTAACAGTGGGTTAACTGCCTGTTCATGGGCTGAACGACAGATTAGTACCTTGGCAGCTCGGGGATTTGAACTTGCAACCTATCATTTACTAGTCCAACACTCTAACCTGGCTGGGTGGTGCCAGAATAACAACCTATCCCTCAACATAACCAAGATTAAGAAGATTATTGTGGACTACAGGAAAAGGAGGACCGGGCTCGCCCCCATTCTCATCGACGGGGCTGTAGTGGAGCAGATTGAGAGCTTCAAGTTCCTTGGTGTCCACATCAACAACAAACTAGAATGGTCCAGACATGCCAAAACAGTCGTGAAGAGGGCATGACAAAGCCTATTCCCTCTCAGGAAACATTTTTTTTTTGGCATGGGTCCTGAGATCCTCAAAAGGTTCTACAGCTGCAACATCGAGAGCATGGTTGCATCACTGCCTGGTACGGCAATTGCTCGGCCTCTGACCGCAAGGCACTACAGAGGGTAGTGCGTACGACCCAATACATCACTGGGGCTAAGCTGCCTGCCATCCAGGACCTCTACACCAGGCGGTGTCAGAGGAAGGCCTTAAAAATTGTCAAAGACCCCAGTCACCCCAATCATAGACTGTTCTCTCTACTACCTCATGCCATTAAACCCCTACAACTCATCCAGAACGCCGCAGCCCGTCTGGTGTTCAACCTTCCCAAGTTCTCTCACGTCACCCCGCTCCTCCGCTCTCTCCACTGGCTTCCAGTTGAAGCTTGCATCCGCTACAAGACCATGGTGCTTGCCTACGGAGCTGTGAGGGGAACGGCACCTCAGTACCTCCAGGCTCTGATCAGGCCCTACACCCAAACAAGGGCACTGCGTTCATCCACCTCTGGCCTGCTCACCTCCCTTCCACTGAGGAAGTACAGTTCCCGCTCAGCCCAGTCAAAACTGTTCGCTGCTCTGGCCCCCCAATGGTGGAACAAACTCCCTCACGACGCCAGGACAGCGGAGTCAATCTCCACCTTCCGGAGACACCTGAAACCCCACCTCTTTAAGGAATACCTAGGATAGGATAAAGTAATCCTTCTCACCCCCCCCCCTTAAAAGATTTAGATGCACTATTGTAAAGTGGCTGTTCCACTGGATGTCATAAGGTGAATGCACCAATTTGTAAGTCGCTCTGGATAAGAGCGTCTGCTAAATGACTTAAATGTAAATGTAAGCGTTACCGGAGGGCCAAGTCTAGGACAAAAAGGCTTCTCAACAGTTTTTACCCCCAAGCCATAAGACTCCTGAACAGGTAATCAAATGGCTACTCAGACTATTTGCACTGTGTGCCCCCCCGACCCCTCTTTTTACGCTGCTACTACTCTCTGTTTATTATATATGCATAGTCACTTTAACTATACATTCATGTGCATACTACCTCAATTGGGCGACCAACCAGTGCTCCCACACATTGGCTAACCGGGGTATCTGCATTGTGTCCCACCCACCACCCGCCAACCCTTTTACATTACTGCTACTCTCTGTTCATCATATATGCATTGTCACGTTAACCATATCTAAATGTGCATACTACCTCAATCAGCCTCGCTACTGTATATAGCCTGTCTTTTAACTGTTGTTTTCTTTCTTTACTTACCTATTGTTCACCTAATACGTTTTTTGCACTATTGGTTAGAGCCTGTAAGTAAGCATTTCACTGTAAGGTCGAGACCTGTTGTATTCAGCGCACATGTCAAATAAACTTTGATTTGATTTGATCTACAGTGAAGACAAAACCCCACTACATTAGAAATCTATAGTGAAGACAAAACCACGCAACATTAGTAATATATAGTGAAGACAAAACCCCACTACATTAGTAATACTGAGATGGCCGCCTCGCTTCGCGTTCCTAGGAAACTATGCAGTTTTTTGTTTTTTTTACGTGTTATTTCTTACATTAGTACCCCAGGTCATCTTAGGTTTCATTACATACAGTCGAGAAGAACTACTGAATATAAGATCAGCGTCAACTCACCATCAGTACGACCAAGAATATGTTTTCTGCGACGCGGATCCTGTGTTCTGCCTTACAAACAGGACAACGGAATGGATCGCATGCAGCGACCCAAGGAAACGACTCCGAAAAAGAGGGAAACGAGGCGGTGTTCTGGTCAGACTCCGAAAAAGGGCACATCGCGCACCACTCCCCAGCATTCTTCTTGCCAATGTCCAGTCTCTTGACAACAAGGTTGACGAAATCCGAGCAAGGGTGGCATTCCAGAGGGACATCAGAGACTGCAACGTTCTCTGCTTCACGGAAACATGGCTTACTGGGAAGACGCTATCCGATGCGATGCAGCCAACGGGTTTCTCCACGCATCGCGCCGACAGAAACAAACATCTCTCTGGTAAGAAGAGTGGCGGGGCGTATGCCTCATGACTAACGGGACATGGTGTGATGAAGAAAACATACAGGAACTCAAATCCTTCTGTTCACCTGATTTAGAATTCCTCACAATCAAATGTAGACCGCATTATCTTCCAAGAGAATTCTCTTCGATTATAATCACAGCCGTATATATCCCCCCAAGCAGACACATCGATGGCTCTGAACGAACTTTATTTAACTCTTTGCAAACTGGAAACCATTTATCCGGAGGCTGCATTCATTGTAGCTGGGGATTTTAACAAAGCTAATCTGAAAACAAGACTCCCTAAATTTTATCAGCATATCGATTGCGCAACCAGGGGTGGTAAAACCTTGGATCATTGTTACTCTAACTTCCGCGACACATATAAGGCCCTGCCCTGCCCCCCTTTCGGAAAAGCTGACCACGACTCCATTTTGCTGATCTCTGCCTACAGGCAGAAGCTAAAACAAGAGGCTCCCACGCTGAAGTCTGTCCAACGCTGGTCAGACCAAGCTGACTCTACACTCCAAGACTGCTTCCATCACGTGGACTGGGACATGTTTCGTATTGCGTCAGATGAAAATATTGACAAATACGCTGATTCGGTGTGCGAGTTCATGAGAACGTGCGTCGAAGATGTCGTTCCCATAGCAACGATAAAAACATTCCCAAACCAGAAACCGTGGATTGATGGCAGCATTCGCGTGAAACTGAAAGTGCGAACCACTGCTTTTAATCAGGGCAAGGTGTCTGGTAACATGTCCGAATATAAACAATGCAGCTATTCCCTCCGCAAGGCTATTAAACAAGCGTCAGTACAGAGACAAAGTGGAATCTCAATTCAATGGCTCAGACACAAGAGGCATGTGGCAGGGTCTACAGTCAATCACGGACTACAAGAAGAAACCCAGCCCAGTCACGGACCAGGATGTCTTGCTCCCAGGCAGACTAAATAACTTTTTTGCCCGCTTTGAGGACAATACAGTGCCACTGACACGGCCTGCAACGAAAACATGCGGTCTCTCCTTCACTGCAGCTGAGGTGAGTAAGACATATAAACGTGTTAACCCTCGCAAGGCTGCAGGCCCAGACGGCATCCCCAGCCGCGCCCTCAGAGCATGCGTAGACCAGCTGGCCGGTGTGTTTACAGACATATTCAATCAATCCCTATACCAGTCTGCTGTTCCCACATGCTTCAAGAGGGCAACCATTGTTCCTGTTCCCAAGAAAGCTAAGGTAACTGAGCTAAACGATTACCGCCCCGTAGCACTCACTTCCGTCATCATGAAGTGCTTTGAGAGACTAGTCAAGGACCATATCACCTCCACCCTACCTGACACCCTAGACCCAATCCAATTTGCTTACCGCCCAAATAGGTCCACAGACGATGCAATCTCAACCACACTGCACACTGCCCTAACCCACCTGGACAAGAGGAATACCTATGTGAGAATGCTGTTCATCGACTACAGCTCGGCATTCAACACTATAGTACCCTCCAAGCTCGTCATCAAGCTAGAGACCCTGGGTCTTGACCCCGCCCTGTGCAACTGGGTACTGGACTTCCTGACGGGCCGCCCCCAGGTGGTGAGGGTAGGCAACAACATCTCCTCCCCGCTGATCCTCAACACGGGGCCCCACAAGGGTGCGTTTCTGAGCCCTCTCCTGTACTCCCTGTTCACCCACGACTGCGTGGCCACACACGCCTCCAACTCAATCATCAAGTTTGCGGACGACACAACAGTGGTAGGCTTGATTACCAACAACGACGAGACGGCCTACAGGGAGGAGGTGAGGGCCTCGGAGTGTGGTGTCAGGAAAATAACTCACACTCAACGTCAACAAAACTAAGGAGATGATTGTGGACTTCAGGAAACATCGATGGAACAGTAGTGGAGAGGGTAGCAAGTTTTAAGTTCCTCGGCATACACATCACAGACAAACTGAATTGTCCACTCACACTGACAGCGTCGTGAAGAACGCGCAGCAGCGCCTTTCAACCTCAGGAGGCTGAAGAAATTGGCTTGTCACCAAAAGCACTCACAAACTTCTACAGATGCACACTGGAGAGCATCCTGGCGGGCTGTATCACCGCCTTACGGGGCAACTGCTCCGCCTCAACCGTTACTCTCCAGAGGGTAGTGAGGTCTGCACAACGCATCACCTGGGGCAAACTACCTGCCCTCCAGGACACCTACACCACCCGATGTTACAGTAATAATATATAATATATGCCATTTAGCAGACGCTTTTATCCAAAGCGATTACAGTCATGTGTGCATACATTCCGAATGGGTGGTCCTTAAACTAGGTGGCGTTTCAGGTGTCTCCAACTGAGCTAAGGACCACTTACAGGAAGGCCATAAAGATCATCAAGGACATCAACCACCCGAACCACTGCCTGTTCACCCCGCTATCATCCAGAAGGCGAGGTCAGTACAGGTGCATCAAAGCTGGGACCGAGAGACTGAAAAACAGCTTCTATCTCAAGGCCATCAGACTGCGGGAACAGCCACCACTAACATTGAGTGGCTGCTTGCCAACACACTGTCATTGACACTGACCCAACTCCAGCCACTTTAATAATGGGAATTGATGGGAAATTATGAAATATATCACTAGCCACTTTAAACAATGCTACCTTATATAATGTTACTTACCCTACATTATTCATCTCATATGCATATGTATATACTGTACTCTACATCGTCGACTGCATCCTTATGTAATACATGTATCACTAGCCACTTTAACTATGCCACTTTGTTTACTTTGTCTACATACTCATCTCATATGTATATACTGTACTGGATAGATCTACTGTATGCTGCTCTGTACCATCACTCATTCATATATCCTTATGTACATATTCCTTATCCCCTTACACTGTGTATAAGACAGTAGTTTTGGAATTGTTAGTTAGATTACTTGTTGGTTATCACTGCATTGTCGGAACTAGAAGCACAAGCATTTCGCCACTCGCATTAACATCTGCTAACCATGTGTATGTGACAAATAAAATTGATTTGATTTGATTTGATTTTTGAATATATAGTGAAGACAAAACCCCACTACATTAGTAATATATAGTGAAGACAAAACCCCACAACATTAGTAATATATAGTGAAGACAAAACCCCGCTACATTGGTAATCTATAGTGAAGACAAAACCCCACAACATTAGTAATATATAGTGAAGACAAAACCACACAAAATTAGTAATATATAGTGAAGACAAAACCCCACTACATTAGTAATCTATAGTGAAGACAAAACCCCACTACATTAGTAATATATAGTGAAGACAAAACCCCACAACATTAGTAATCTATAGTGAAGACAAAACCCCACTACATTAGTAGTGAAGACAAAACCCCACTACATTAGTAATATATAGTGAAGACAAAACCCCACCACATTAGTAATATATAGTGAAGACAAAACCCACAACATTAGTAATCTATAGTGAAGACAAAACCCCACTCATTAGTAATATATAGTGAAGACAAAACCCACAACATTAGTAATCTATAGTGAAGACAAAACCCCACACATTAGTAATATATAGTGAAGACCCAGGTCTGGTAGGTAAGGCATTGGGGTGGTGGATGTAGGAATGGTAATGAACAGGACCCAGGTCTGGTAGGTAAGGCATTGGGGTGATGGATGTAGGAATGGTAATGAACAGGACCCAGGTCTGGTAGGTAAGGCATTGGGGTGGTGGATGTAGGAATGGTAATGAACAGGACCCAGGTCTGGTAGGTAAGGCATTGGGGTGGTGGATGTAGGAATGGTAATGAACAGGACCCAGGTCTGGTAGGTAAGGCATTGGGGTGGTGGATGTAGGAATGGTAATTAACAGGACCCAGGTCTGGTAGGTAAGGCATTGGGGTGGTGGGTGTAGGAATGGTAATGAACAGGACCCAGGTCTGGTAGGTAAGGCATTGGGGTGGTGGATGTAGGAATGGTAATGAACAGGACCCAGGTCTGGTAGGTAAGGCATTGGAGTGGTGGATGTAGGAATGGTAATGAACAGGACCCAGGTCTGGTAGGTAAGGCATTGGGGTGATGGATGTAGGAATGGTAATGAACAGGACCCAGGTCTGGTAGGTAAGGCATTGGGGTGGTGGATGTAGGAATGGTAATGAACAGGACCCAGGTCTGGTAGGTATGGCATTGGGGTGATGGATGTAGGAATGGTAATGAACAGGACCCAGGTCTGGTAGGTAAGGCATTGGGGTGGTGGATGTAGGAATGGTAATGAACAGGACCCAGGTCTGGTAGGTAAGGCATTGGGGTGGTGGATGTAGGAATGGTAATGAACAGGACCCAGGTCTGGTAGGTAAGGCATTGGGGTGGTGGATGTAGGAGGAAGGAGAGAGGACGGAGGACAGAGAAGATAGGAGGGAGGAGAGAAGAGAGAGGAGGAAGGAGAGAGGAGAAAAGAGAGACGAGAGAGGAGGGAGGAGAGAGGAGAAAAGAGAGAGGAGAGAGGAGGGAGGAGAGAGAGGAGGTAGGAGTCATGATAGAGGTGAAAGGAGAGAGGAGAGAGGAGGGAGGAGAGAGGAGAGAGGAGAGAGGATAAGGGGAGAGGAGAGAGGACAGAGAAGATAGGAGGGAGGAGAGAGGACAGAGGACAGAGAAGATAGGAAGGAGGAGAGAGGACAGGACAAAGAAGATAGGAGGAAGGAGATATGGAGAGAGGAGAAAGGAGAGAGAGAGGAGAGGGGCAGGAGGGAGGGGAGAGGAGAAGAGAGAGTAGGGAGGAGAGAGGGGAGATTAGAGGGGAGGAAGGAGGTAAGAGAAAGAGAGAGAAAGAGAGAGACCCTCTGGGCTTACCATACAGCCAAGGAATGCAGTGGTAAAAATGAGTTGGGTTTTCTGGCTCAGGATGACCCGTAACTGGCTTTAGATGCTGGATATGACAAAGACTCCTCTGGTTTTATAACTACAATAGACATTAGCAAGTCGCTCTGGAAACCACTTGTTATAACACATAGAAATCATACACAGAAATCATACACGGAGAGAAAGCTGGAGAGAAAGAGAGAGAAAGAGAGAGAAAGAGGAGGGAGAAGGAGGGGGAAAACCAGAGAGAAAGAGAGAGAAAGTGAGAGAACCAGAGAGAGAGAGAAAGAGAAAGCCAGAGAGAAAGAGAGAATGAGATAGAAAGCTTAGAGAGAGAAAGAGAGAGAGAAAGAGAGAGAAGGAGAGAAAGAGAGAGAGAGAAAACAAGAAAGAGAGAGAGAAAGAAAGAAAGAGAGAGAAAGATCCATAGGGATGGAGAGAAAGACAAACAGCTCAACACCTCTCCTCCTCCTCCAGTTATAACTAGATCCATAGTACCAGAGATCCAGAGCTGTGGATGTCAACTCTACACCTCTCCTCCCTCACCAGTTATACCTAGATCCCATAGGACCAGAGATCCAGAGCTGTGGATGTCAACTCTACACCTCTCCTCCTCCTCCAGTTATAACTAGAACCCATAGGACCAGAGATCCAGAGCTGTGGATGTCAACTCTATGGGAATGCCAATTAGCCGATGGGACTCTGGGCCCACTATCCACACAAACCCTCTCAATGCACTCAGTAACCTTGAGGCATGTTTAGGGAAATCAGCTCTGTGTTTGAGTTGGGTTTTGAGCAGTCCCACAGAGGCCTTTCATGTGGATGGCCAGAAATGTTGGGAGCAAATAATTTTTTTCAAAATGAAAACACACACACGTGTATATATATATACACACACACACACACACACACACACACACACACACACACACACACACACACACACACACACACACACACACACACACACACACACACACACACACACACACACACACACACACAGACACACACACACACACACACACACACACATTTCACACACACAGGTGCTGCAGCTTCCCAAGGGACTACGGGTGGATTTCTTTGAAAGGCTTGATGTGGTAAACTTGTCAGACCTGACCAAAAGCTCTGCCATGTGTATGCAGGTGTAAGTCCATGTGTGCCTGCGTATGTCTGCCTGAAGGCGTGCATGGCTGTGTGTGTGAGCATGGCTGTGTGAGTGTGTATCTGCTCGTGTTTCTGTGTGTCAGTGTGCATGGGTGTGTGTTTTTGTGTGATTGGCTTTCCTGCCTGGTAACAGAACCCAGATTCCTGATGACTGACAGCATTGGACTGGGCAGACATTACAGTCATCTGGTTCTATATAACACACAGACATTACATTTACATTTACATTTAAGTCATTTAGCAGACGCTCTTATCCAGAGCGACTTACAAATTGGTGCATTCACCTTATGACATCCAGTGGAACAGCCACTTTACAATAGTGCATCTAAATATTTTAAGGGGGTGAGAAGGATTACTTTATCCTATCCTAGGTATTCCTTAAAGAGGTGGGGTTTCAGGTGTCTCCGGAAGGTGGTGATTGACTCCGCTGTCCTGGCGTCGTGAGGGAGTTTGTTCCACCATTGGGGAGCCAGAGCAGCGAACAGTTTTGACTGAGCTGAGCGGGAACTGTACTTCCTCAGTGGTAGGGAGGCGAGCAGGCCAGAGGTGGATGAACGCAGTGCCCTTATTTGGGTGTAGGGCCTGATCAGAGCCTGGAGGTATTGAGGTGCCGTTCCCCTCACAGCTCCGTAGGCAAGCACCATGGTCTTGTAGCGGATGCGAGCTTCAACTGGAAGCCAGTGGAGAGAGCGGAGGAACGGGGTGACGTGAGAGAACTTGGGAAGGTTGAACACTAGACGGGCTGCGGCGTTCTGGATGAGTTGTGGGGTTTAATGGCACAGGCAGGGAGCCCAGCCAACAGCGAGTTGCAGTAATCCAGACGGGAGATGACAAGTGCCTGGATTAGACCTGCGCCGCTTCCTGTGTGAGGCAGGGTCGTACTCTGCGGATGTTGTAGAGCATGAACCTTGTTAGTTGAGAACGACAGTTTGTTGTCCAGGATCACGCCAAGGTTCTTAGCGCTCTGGGAGGAGGACACAATGGAGTTGTCAACCGTGATGGCGAGATCATGGAACGGGCAGTCCTTCCCCGGGAGGAAGAGCAGCTCCGTCTTGCCGAAGTTCAGCTTGAGGTGGTGATCCGTCATCCACACTGATATGTCTGCCAGACATGCAGAGATGCGATTCGCCACCTGGTCATCAGAAGGGGTCATCTGGTTCTATATAACACACAGACATTACAGTCATCTGGTTCTATATCACACAGACATTACAGCCATCTGGTTCTATATAACACACAGACATTACAGTCATCTGGTTCTATATCACACAGACATTACAGTCATCTGGTTCTATATAACACATTTACAGTCATCTGGTTCTATATCACACAGACATTACAGCCATCTGGTTCTATATAACACACAGACATTACAGTCATCTGGTTCTATATCACACAGACATTACAGTCATCTGGTTCTATATAACACACAGACATTACAGTCATCTGGTTCTATATCACACAGACATTACAGTCATCTGGTTCTATATAACACACAGACATTACAGTCATCTGGTTCTATATAACACACAGACATTACAGTCATCTGGTTCTATATCACACAGACATTACAGTCATCTGGTTCTATATAACACACAGACATTACAGTCATCTGGTTCTATATCACACAGACATTACAGTCATCTGGTTCTATATAACACACAGACATTACAGTCATCTGGTTCTATATAACACAGACATTACAGTCATCTGGTTCTATATAACACACAGACATTACAGTCATCTGGTTCTATATCACACAGACATTACAGCCATCTGGTTCTATATAACACACAGACATTACAGTCATCTGGTTCTATATAACACACAGACATTACAGTCATCTGGTTCTATATAACACAGACATTACAGTCATCTGGTTCTATATCACACAGACATTACAGTCATCTGGTTCTATATCACACAGACATTACAGTCATCTGGTTCTATATAACACACAGACATTACAGTCATCTGGTTCTATATAACACACAGACATTACAGTCTTCTGGTTCTATATAACACACAGACATTACAGTCATCTGGTTCTATATAACACACAGACATTACAGTCATCTGGTTCTATATCACACAGACATTACAGCCATCTGGTTCATATAACACACAGACATTACAGTCATCTGGTTCTATATAACACACAGACATTACAGTCATCTGGTTCTATATAACACAGACATTACAGTCATCTGGTTCTATATAACACACAGACATTACAGTCATCTGGTTCTATATCACACAGACATTACAGTCATCTGGTTCTATATAACACACAGACATTACAGTCATCTGGTTCTATATAACACACAGACATTACAGTCTTCTGGTTCTATATAACACACAGACATTACAGTCATCTGGTTCTATATAACACAGACATTACAGTCTTCTGGTTCTATATAACACACAGACATTACAGTCATCTGGTTCTATATAACACAGACATTACAGTCTTCTGGTTCTATCTAACACACATGCATTACAGTCATCTGGTTCTATATACCCTACCTGACACCCTAGACCCACTCCAATTTGCTTACCGCTCAAATAGGTCCACAGACGATGCAATCTCAACCACACTGCACACTGCCCTAACCCACCTGGACAAGAGGAATACCTATGTGAGAATGCTGTTCATCGACTACAGCTCGGCATTCAACACCATAGTACCCTCCAAGCTCGTCATCAAGCTCGAGACCCTGGGTCTCGACCCCGCCCTGTGCAACTGGGTACTATTTCACACAGATATTACAGTCATCTGGTTCTATATAACACACAGCCATTACAGTCATCTGGTTCTATATCACACAGACATTACAATAATCTGGTTCTATATCACATAGACATTACAGTCATCTGGTTCTATAAAACACAGACATTACAGTCATCTGGTTCTATAAAACACAGACATTACAGTCATCTGGTTCTATAAAACACAGACATTACATTCATCTGGTACTTTAACACGGAGACGTTACAGTCATCGGATTCTATAACACACAGACATTACTGTCATTTGGTACAGAGGGGTTGGTTTAAATGCGGAAGACACATTTCAGAGTACATATGGTGGGGAGAAACAAAGAACAGTGAGAGAGAGAAAGATAAAGAAAGAGAGCATGAGAAAGAGAAAGAGAGAGGGAGAGACTAACTGCTGAGCCTTCATGCCCCAGTCTTCAATCCCCCTCCCTCTCCACTCCTCTTTTTTCATCTATGTTTTTATTTAACCAGGTAAGCTAGTTGAGAACAAGTTCTCATTTACAACTGCGACCTGGCCAAGATAAAGCAAAGCAGTGCGACAAACAACAACACAGAGTTACACATGGAATAAACAAGCGTACAGTCAATAACACAATAGAAAACATAAAGTCTATATACAGTGTGTTCAAATGGCGTGAGGAGGTAAGGCAATATATAGAACAAAGTAGCAAGTAATTACAATTTAGCAAATTATCACAGGAGTGATAGATGTGCAGATGATGATGTGCAAGTAGAAATACTGGTGTGCAAAAGAGCAGAAAGTAAATAAAACAATATGGGGATGAGGTAGGTAGATTGGGTGGCTATTTACAGATGGGCTATGTACGGCTGCAGCGATCAGTTAGCTGCTCAGATAGCTGATGTTTAAAGTTAGTGAGGGAAATATAAGTCTCCAGCTTCAGCGATTTTTGCAATTCGTTCCAGTCATTGGCAGCAGAGAACTGGAAGGAGAGGCGGCCAAAGGGGGTGTTGGCTTTGGGGATGACCAGTGAGATATACCTGCTGGAGCGCGTGCTGTGGGTGGGTGTTGTTATCGTGACCAGTGAGCTGAGATAAGGTGGAGATATACCTAGCATAGATTTATAGATGACCTGGAGCCAGTGGGTCTGGCGATGAATATGTAGCGGGGGCCAGCCGATTAGAGCATACAGGTCGCAGTGGTGGGTGGTATAAGGTGCTTTAGTAACAAAACGGATGGCACTGTGATAGACTGCATCCAGTTTGCTGAGTAGAGTATTGGAGGCTATTTTATAAATGGCATCGCCAAAGTCGAGTATCGGTAGGATAGTCAGTTTTACTAGGGTATGTTTGGCGGGGTGAGTGAAGGAGGCTTTGTTGCGAAATAAAAGGCAGATTCTAGATTTAATTTTGGATTGGAGACATTTAATATGAGTCTGGAAGGGGACTATAGCCACTCGGTAGCAGCTAGCTAGCAGCGATGATCCCATGCAAAGGTCCAGAGCTTATGGCAAGGATCTGGTGGAGTAGTGGAATTCTAGCCGTGTTGGGGAAGAGTCCGGGAGGCATCAGCTTTGTAGGCGAGTGATCACTGAGCAGGCCGGGAGGTGGGCCTGGCTCATAGCTAGCTTCGGGGCTGGGCCACTCGGTGGCAGCTAGCTAGCTGTGATGATCAGGAGTAATGGTCCAGGGCTTACGGCAGGAATCTGGCGTTGTAGTGGGGAAAACAGTCCGATACTGGCAGGCTGGCGAGTGTTATCCAGGCTAAAAGCGGCTGGTGTCTGTGCCGAAGGTAAAGGCAGCTAGCAGTTGCTGACAATGACTAAATAGATAGTAGCTAATTAGCTTGTTAGCTTCTGATGGCTAGCTTCTGATGGAGATTCTGGCTAAAAGGTCTGAAAATAGTGGATCCGTATCAAATTGGATGAGGTGGGTTACCGGAAGGTATATTTAATTTAAAAATGGAAAATAAATAAAAAATTTAAAAAGAGGAAAATATAAAATGTACAGGGGAGAACGACAAACCATGTCTGCACTGCTACGCCATCTTGGTTTGAAAGGGGAATTACTCTCTCCTCCTCTCCACCCTCTCCACCCTCTCCTCCCCACCCCTCCATCCTCCACTGCCTCTCCTCCCCTCCCTCTTCTTTCCACCCTCTCCTCCCCTCCCCTCCACACCACCCTGCCCTCCCTCTCTTCCCCTTCCTCCCTCTTCTCTCCTTCCCTTCCTCCCCTCCCTCTCCTCCTCTACCTCCTCAAACCACCAGTCCACATCTGGAGGCTGGTTTTTGGCTCATCCTGTGGGGTTCCGCGCAGGTAGCCTAGCGTTTAGTGCATCTGGTCAGTAGCTGGACGGTGTCTAATTCAAATGTGTTGATGTACCCTTGAGCAAGGCACTTAACCCTAATTGCGCCAAGGTTGCCTTTGATACCGACAGAACCTGGCCATGACCCCACTCTCTGAGCGTGTCTCAGGGAGAGTTGGGATATGCAAAAGACAAATTTTCAATTCACTCATGTATAATACACAAATATAAGCATCAATCTTATTTTTATATTTGTTTTATTTCCTCAATCAGCCCATTCACACCCCGCGCTCCCATACGTGACACCCACATTACATATGTGTGAGAAAAAAATCCCAGCCTTCCCAAATGTTATTCCAGCTTTTGCCTTCCCTCTTTCTTGGCTGGTTTTGTAAGGAGATTTGAGGCTCTCAGCCGCACCAGCTGGCCGAGTTATTCACATGGCACAAACTTGCCACGGGGGAGGCTGAAATATTTCCTTCCACTTTTCCTTAATGCCTCCCATCTGGAATGAAAAACAGAGCCCCTGTGAAGTCTGGATTTATATGGATCTGTAAGCACCAATCCCATGTCAACCACTGTGAATGTCCAGGGGCCTTTCAGAGGGTTTAGAGTGTTCTCTGTTCTGTAGGCACTGATCCCAATTCAGCCATTGCGAATGCCCAAGGGGCTTTCAGAGGGTTTAGAGTGTTCTCTGTTCTGTAAAAGCTGATCCCAAGTCAGGCACTGTGAATGCCCAGGGGGCTTCTAGAGGGTTTCGACTAGAAGGTTTTCTGTTCTGTAGGCATGATCCCAAGTCAGCCACTGTGAATGCCCAGGGGGCTTTCAGAGAGTTTCAACTAGACGGTTCTCTGTTCTGTAGGCACTGATCCCAAGTCAGCCACTGTGAATGACAAAGTGTTTCCTGTGTTGTTTTAAATGTTTTCTGTTCATAACTGGATCTGTAAGTTCTGCCACTGATCCCAAGTCAGCCATCTGTAGGCAATCCTTAGCTTTCAGAGAATTTCAACTGTGATCTTCTGAGTAAAGAGATTCACTGTGAATCTGCACATGTCCCCCAGGATCTCGTGAGGAAAACTGTTTTACTGACAGGTAAAAAGAGAAGGTTTATGACTATAATGCTGTAAACTGTACATTTTCATAAATCTTGGAGGCAGAGTTAGCTATACTTCCAAAATCGTTAGAATTCTAGCAATAGGTGAGATTGTTAAATGAGCAGGTTGAAGTTTATTGTCATGAGTCTTGTCCTGGAGGCAGTTTCAGAGAGATTTTCTCTTAGATATGACACCTGCAAAGTTCAAATTGGCTATATTGTAAGAATTCATGAAAACAAAAGTGCTTTTGGCCTTAATGGGTTAGGGGCTTTAAGGTTAGCAGTGTGGTTAAAGTTAGGTTTAAAATCTGATGTCATGGCTTTGTGGCTGTGCCAGCTAGTGACCACTGCCTCCAAAACAAGATTCAATACAAAAATGCTAACCTGTGAAAAATGAGAGTTCTCAATCTCTAATTTGCCAAGTTCAACAATAAGGCAGGAGCTCAAAGCAAACTGTTATAACAGGGCATGACACTTTCAAATAAATGCCAAACATATTCTGGAAAGTGAAACTATTTGATTCTGAAATACTCATGAGCTTAGAATGTTCTGTGGAAATACATCATCCTGTTCTGTGCCTAAAGACAATAAAAAAATGAAACAATACCAATAGCTTTGTTGTGTTATGATGAGACTATTAATTAACAGAACACCAGGATGTAGACACAGCTACCTTTGCTTATAGCCATTTCAGCCACTGTGGACAAAGTGCTGTAGGTTTGAGTTTTCTGTGAACACCTGTTGTTCATGATAAGTTCTACTGAATGTAATCTAACAGTGTCTGTGTCCATTTCAGGTTATCTGATGTTTTAAACAGGAACAACCGAGAGAGACAAAGAGAAGCCTGTTTCAGCTGGAGACAGAGTTAGCATCACCAAAATGTTAGAACACTAAAACTAGTTGTTAAATGAGGGGTGGAGGATTATTGTCATGGTCTTTAGGTGTGAGAGGGGTGGAGGATTACATGGCTTTATGTGTGTGAGGGGTGGAGGATTACATGGCTTTAGGTGTGTGAGGGGTGGAGGATTACATGGCTTTAGGTGTGTGAGGGGTGACAGTTGAGTTCACACAAGATGGCCATTGTTGAGAACAACACCTGAACTTGGAACTCGGATAGAGGATGTGAAAAGCGATCTGGACAGGAGGAAGTGTGAAACAGAGCATGTCTGGCCTCGGGATGGGAACATGGTTGGCTGTAGAGAGTATTCCTGTAGAGTCGTCCTCTCAAGTGGACAGTGGGAGAGGAAAACAAACCTGGGTCTGTTGCTATGGTCAAAGGTCCACAATGAATTTTATTTTGAATTAATGTCAGAATAATCTTATCGTTAGGTTAGTTTTCAGTTTTTCTAGACATGGCTACAGTCTAACCAGTACTGATTAATGTAGGTTTATAACCTGGTTGTTGATAGACAGGCTACAGTCTAACTAGTACTGATTAATGTAGGTTTAGGTTTATAACCTGGTTGTTGATAGACATGGCTACAGTCTAACCAGTACTGATTAATGTAGGTTTATAACCTGGTTGTTGATAGACATGGCTACAGTCTAACCAGTACTGATTAATGTAGGTTTATAACCTGGTTGTTGATAGACATGGCTTTAGGTGTCTAACCAGTACTGATTAATGTAGGTTTATAACCTGGTTGTTGATAGACATGGCTACAGTCTAACCAGTACTGATTAATGTAGGTTATAACCTGGTTGTTGATAGACATGGCTACAGTCTAACCAGTACTGATTAATGTAGGTTTATAACCTGGTTGTTGATAGACGTGGCTACAGTCTAACCAGTACTGATTAATGTAGGGAAATAACCTGGTTGTTGATAGACATGGCTACAGTCCCATCCAATAGTGAATTAATGTCATGAATTACATCCAGACTGATTATGTAGTTTAAAGATTTTTGAGACATGGCTGTCTAGTACTGATTAATGTAGGTTTATAACCTGGTTGTTGATAGACATGGCTACAGTCTAACAGTACTGATTAATGTATTTATAACCTGGTTGTTGATAGAACAGTACTATTAATGTATTATAACCTGGTTGTTGATAGACATGGCTACAGTCTAACCAGTACTGATTAATGTGTGTGTGGTTGTACATGTGTCTGTGTGATTAAAAGATGTTATAACCTGGAGCTGTATCACCCTTACTGATGACTCTGGTGTTGATAGTGTGTGTGTGTGTGTGTATTAAAAGATGTTGAGTTGAGCATTTGTGTGTGTTATTGGGGTTATTGTCATTTTATCAGTCATCTCATGAGTCTACAAGAGGTAAGTGCGGTAAATCATTCAACTACAATAGAGTGCATTGTCCAGCTCTAGAGACGACAAACCGTCATGAGCAAATATACTCCATGTTTCACGGAAGTCTATCGCTCTATTGTACGGACATGCAGGGAAAGGACTGAGTGTGAGAGTTGTGTGTAGGTGAAATGATGTGTGTATACAAGAGCTGGGGATAATTCCACCAATTACATTTTCAATTAATTCCCTCTTCCTGTAAATTCCATTTAATAGAATTCCAATTCTAGGTCAGTCTTTGAATTCAAAACAATTCAATTATTGTATTAGCCAAGTGCATTTACACATACACAAAATTGTACTATTTGGTGCTGCTAGTGATAGACAACATTTAGAGACAGAATGCTGACAGCCGCGTTTAAACCAAGTTTGCATAAAGTATACACAACTAGGTAGAGTGAACATTTTATCCCCAACAATTCCACTTCAAATTAAATTCTCTTTCAGGCTGATCATGTCACTGTTCAGACAGCCTATCAGAATGGGGAATATACAAATACAAGTTGAAATGATTTAAAAACAATCGTGCAGTACATTTTTTATACTAAGTGCATTAATGCCAATAAATGGGAAATATAGTCATTTTGAAGTCCAATTTAATTAAATTCTAAAATATGAAATGTTTTTACAATTCCAATTAAATTCCAATTCAAACTGTCAAAACAGTCAAATTCTAATTGAATTTAAATTCAATAACTTCAACATTATTGAAATTCTTATTCAATTCAATGTAAAATCTTCACTTTATGGAATTGACTCCAACCCTGATTTATATTATGGTGAGAGTCTCAGCTTTCATAGAGTGGACGTAATAGTTTTTGTGAGAAGACGGGTTTTCGGGAGGACAAACACTGCTCTAGATCTGCCACCTTTCACCACAGATTCAGAAGGTGTGATATGGGCGGATGCTGTGGATTGAGACAAAGCCCATGGAAAAAACACAGATTTCCAGCTTAAACAGACGGATTTTGATGTCGATATTTTGTATTATGTTAATATGACTTCCACGGTGGAGCGACCATTGTAGACCAAGGGTTAATGTAGCAGGTTAGGAAAATGAGGCTACGGTTATGAAAAGCGTTAGGTTTAGGATTAGCTCAAATACTCTTCTAACCTGCTATGAAAAGTCACTTCTGGTTGTAGCTGTACACCATGCATTTCCCCACTGATGGATGAGGTTAGAATTGGGTGAGACGAAGCTGATTCTAGATATACAGCCAGGGAAACTTTAAACCCGGAACAATGCTGGGATAAAGCAGTGTTAATACCTAACCCCTCTCAAGAAGTGTCCTTACAGCTTTAACAGGTGAATGAGTGAAGGAGGAGAGTTCAGAAATCAGCCATTAGGTGGCACCATACAGCAGAGAGAGAGCGATAGAGAGAGAGGGAGGGAGAGGATATGGGAGAGAAGAGAGAGAGAGCAAAAGGGGGAGGGAGGGAGAGTGAGAGGGGGGGAGAGAGAGAGAGGGAGAGAGGGAGAGGGGAGGGAGAGGATATGGGAGAGAAGAGAGAGAGAGCAAGAGGGGGAGGGAGGGAGAGTGAGAGGGGGAGAGAGAGAGAGAGAGGGAGAGAGGGAGAGATGGAGAGAGAGGATATGGGAGAGAAGAGAGAGAGAGCGAGAGAGAGAGGGAGAGGGGAGAGAGGGAGAGATGGAGAGAGAGAGGGGGAGAGAGAGAGAGGGGGGAGAGAGAAAGAGTGAGAGAGAACGAGAGAGAGAGCGAGAGAGAGAGAGAGAGAGAGAGAGAGAGAGAGAGAGAGAGAGAGAGAGAGAGAGAGAGAGAGAGAGAGAGAGAGAGAGAGAGAGAGAGAGAGAGAGAGAGAGAGGGGAGAGAGAGGGGAGAGAGAAAGAGTGAGAGAGAACGAGAGAGAGAGAGAGAGAGAGAGAGAGAGAGAGAGAGAGAGAGAGAGAGAGAGAGAGAGTGAGAGTGAGAGTGAGAGTGAGAGTGAGAGAGAGAGAGAGAGAGAGAGAGAGAGAGAGAGAGAGAGAGAGAGAGATTAATTGGGAGACCCTTAGTTTACACTGACCTGTTCAGTCATCAGTAACCTCCATTCTTAGAGGACATCTCTTTGATTTGATCATCACTGATCACTCATTACTTTAATTTAACCAATTCATCCTCTCAGATCGGTGGTAACTCATGGGGCCTGCAGTGCTTGGAGGACTCTGTCTCTCTCTCCTGGCGTCTCAGGGCTTTTTGTTCTTCCGTGTTGTTATACAGATCGTGGGTGTTGTGTAATTACAGGAGTTTTGTTGTCTGATAATTATTACTGGTTTCATCTGGCCAACACACACACACACACACGCACACACGCGCACGCACGCACGCACGCACGCACACACACACACACACACACAGAGATGTACTTTTCCCTCATTCTTCTTGTCTTCTGTAATAGCTGTCGTTTTCCTCTACCTACAGTGTGCTCACCGTGGGCTGGCAGTCAACCATTCTGATAGAGAGAGGAGGTTTTCCAATAGTTTTCCTAGAACTGAATAACAACAATCTCCTGTTAGAAAATCATAATCACTATAAGCTGGATGAGACCATTTTCATAGGAAAGGTTCCAGCTAAGAGTGACTCAACATATTGGTTCTGAGTTGTCTGACCTCCTGGAGTTGGCAAAGTCTGTGTGTGTGTGTGTGTGTGTGTGTGTGTGTGTGTGTGTGTGTGTGTGTGTGTGTGTGTGTGTGTGTGTGTGTGTGTGTGTGTGTGTGTGTGTGTGTGTGTGTGTGTGTGTGTGTGTGTGTGTGTGTGTGTGTGTGTGTGTGCTTCATGCTGTGAAGCGCTGCCTGTAATGGGGAAAAAGCATGTGATGGTTACAGTGAGTTGTTCATCTGCTGTGGGATATAAGCACAGCAGGGACTAAATATAGACAATAGCACCTCCAGCTGGGTGATAACATTGGTGCTTTGTCAACAATCTCCTGTAAGCTTGCTCCTGCTACATTTACATTTACATTTAAGTCATTTAGCACACGCTCTTATCCAGAGCGACTTACAAATTGGGAGTCATGAACACACAACAATGTTGTGTATACAACCACTCTTCTGCAAATGATACACACTGTAAGCTATGTTGGACCGTGTGTGTGCGTGTGCGTGCGTGCGTGTGCGTGCGTGTGTGTGTGCATGTGAGTGCGTGCGTGTGTTTGTGTGTGTGTGTGCGTGTGCGTGCGTGTGTGTGTGTGCGTGCGTGTGTGTGTGTGCGGAGCTATGAATATGGCATTGAATACAACCGTCACATTGGTACCAGCAGTCATCATGTGCGGCAACAAGTGGTTGGAAACATTAGGTACTTTTTAATTGGATACAACTGATCACACACAGTGAGACAATGTATATAGCATATTAAGACACTTCTAGATAGGCATCTTCCTCTCTGAGTATGCAGGTTTTGTAGGCCTACAAAAAGTTGTTTTTACTTGTGCATACTTTATTTAACCAGGTGAGTCCCAATGAGATAGGACTCTATATCTTAACAATGCTTAACAATCCTTTGCTTGAGTGCCTGAATCCATGCAGCAGCCCCCCTCCCCTCCCCTCCCCTGCATACCACATCCCACTGTCACAGTCTCTTAGCCTGCTCTCCTCTACACTGCTGTGCCGTGCTCTCACCAATGGTTACGTCATGGACCCCTGAACTGAAACCTATATCAGCATTACGCCACAGAACCAATCAGGCAGCCCATTATCCAGCCTCAACCTCTACTTTTCATAGTCTAGACCAAACCTCCAACATGACTCTGTATGGTCCTGTCCACTCCTTTCCACTAACAGGCATCAGGCCACAATGGACAAGAACCATCCATTTACCATGGAGTAGTCTTGGAGAGATTACACTGGGGCTGATGTTCTGGAAGTGCATGATCCAGGCTAGTCCCCAGCCATTCCATCTATTTGATCTACTGTATTCTAGAACTAGCAAGCATCATTCAACTGTTCAACCAATCATCAAGCCCTTTAGTTGAATCAGGTGTGCTAGTTCAGTGCTACAACAAAATTGTGAAACATTTGTGTCTCCCAGAGGTTTGAACAGAGGTTTGACCATGTTAATCTGAAGTTCATTTTGAGGAGCACACCTGACAAATGAAACAAAGATTGCACCCCTTGCAAGAAGATTTAACAATCATGACAGTCAAGCATGTACACATGATAAAGACAGGAACCACATTCCTCAAAGACATTGTGGTCTACCAATGCACACTTAACCTGGCAACAAACCAGTTTGCCCTGCATCTCCTTGCAGCTGCGATGGGGATAAAATGCAATTTCCATGAGACCAGGGGCAGAGAACACTCAATTATTTATCCTGCAATCTCCTTCTGGTGGAGTGAAAGCCTTTCACATATTAACCCTGGGTCTCTGTAGTCTGGTGATAGAGCAGCCAAGGAGACAGAGATGGCAGGGTTGTGTTTATTAGGCACCAAATGGAAGAAAACAAACTGAAGTGGGGAGAAAACACCCGGACATGTCGAATCAGAAACACTAGTTTGTGTTTTCAAGTGCAAAACATTTTCAAATGGTTTCTTTTTTCATGCCCAAATGAACACGACCAGGAAACCTCAGAGGAACACTTCTCTGAGCCAGCCTGATATCAGAGATATCTACAGTATCTCTGCATAGATGTCCCACAGACAGATCCAGGAGCAGGGCTTAAGGAGAGGAGGAGGCACCAAGCCTGAGGGAAGTCTGATAAATGTTTCAGGGATGGGTTAAGCTATCTGAGGAAACCTCTCAGATGTTCCTGA
>NW_025748140.1:0-39838 GCF_021184085.1 Oncorhynchus gorbuscha | reverse complement strand
GACCTTAAAACAGGTGTAATGTGTGCTCTCCGTTTAGTCTTGGTCAGTATCTATGCTGCAGCGTTCTGTATGCTTTGCAGTTTCCCAATGGCTTTCTTGGGTAGACCAGACAGGAGAGCATTACAGTAGTCAAGCCTGCTTGTAGTAAAGTATGGATGAGTCTCTCTGTATCAGCCTGAGAGAGAAATATAGTATTTTACTTTAGAGAGTACTAATATTACTATCGCAACTACAATGACCTCTCAATGGCCAATACATAGCATCAGGAATCCAGGGTTTATATACGATTGCCATGTATCTCAACTCCATGGTGATTTCAACCACGGAGTTGAGCGCAGACTTTTGTTTTTTTAAATGAACCTCAGACTCCTTCAAGTCGCTATGAAGTCATTACCTTCCAAAATTACATTCTTAAACTCTTACCATTTACCTATGCTTGTCCTCTGTTTTAGCATACCTTTCTTTTCTTTGCTGAAATCTGTACTTTTTAATAAAACTTTAATCAAATACAACCACGGACTGTTTCCTCGTTGCTGTTGCTCTAAGATGGCAACTCAGCTTGAATGTGCATTTGCCAATTGAATTTCAACAAGGAAAAGGTTGGTGGTTGTATTTGATGAAAGTTTTTTTAAGTATGGATTTCAGCAAACAAAGAAAGGCACACAACAACAGAGGAGAAACATAGGTACACAGTAAGTTACATTTTTTAAATATCGATTGCATAGTGACTTAAAGGAGTCAGAGGTTCATTTAAAAACTCTACTTTGCTTTCAACTCCGTGGATTCAATTATCATGGAGTTGAAGTACCCGGCTAGAGTTTCGATAGAGTTGACGATATATCTCTCCGTGCATGGCCAAGTTAATGATATATCAAGATACAGGGTCTACAATCCCACCCTGGCCAATCATTGATTTGACAGCAGAGGAGAGCAGTATAGTGGGAGATGACTAATTAGGTTGAATAGGTGGGATGTCTGACACTGCTGATACCTGAACTGTCCTTGGTGGTCTCAAAGAAGACCACTAGCCTACATTACATTATATCCACAGAAGTTTAGGGTGTTTTCAACATGTTTTCACCAGATCCTCATTTTTCTGTACTCAGTGGAGGTGACAGGTGAACAGCAGTATGGTGGCCTGGGAAGAGATCACCCTGACCCCCAAGGTCTCAGGTCAGCCTGAGGACATCCTGTGGAAACACAATGGGAACAAGGTGGTGGAGTTTGATAGAGTCAGAATGTTGAGTATGGCAGGTATAAAGGCAGGACCATCCTGGACTGGGACTCTGGAGCGCTAACTATCAAAGGTCTCACTGATGCAGACAGTGGGCCCTATGAGTTAGAGGCTGTCGTCAAGGGCAAGCTGCAGTACTCTCAACATAAGGTGGGGGTTATTGGTAAGTATGTAATGTTGCTGTTTAAAGGCCTGCATGTCAGGTTTGTGTGTATACAGTATGTTTATTTACAGTATTAATAAGGGCTTTCAATTTTTTTAATCTTTAAGCCTAGACAACGGCTGATTAAGTGATGCCAGTATAGTAAAACAAAATCTAATTGTATACCTTGGTTACTGTATCTAATGAGTCAGGACCCACATATTCTCACCTAGTTCTTGAAATCTTGTTCCGGTGTGATATTGAAACTCCCCCTTTTCATCATTACATCTTTATTACAAATGTTCAAAGTTGCTGGACAGGTTTAAACCCACACCAAGACACACCTCTCCTCAGATCAGTTGAGGTGAAACGGCTTCTCACTTTGCTGTGTGTGTGTCTGTGCGTGTCTGTGCGTGTGTGTGTGTGTGTGTGTGTGTGTGTGTGTGTGTGTGTGTGTGTGTGTGTGTGTGTGTGTGTGTGTGTGTGTGTGTGTGTGTGTGTGTGTGTGTGTGTGTGTGTGTGTGTGTGTGTGTGTGTGTGTGTGTGTGTGTGTGTGTGTGTGTGTCTGTACTCGTTTGTGCACATGTGTGTAGATGATGTGGCACAGCCCAGTGCAACCTGTGTGGTTAACACCACAACCCCAGAGAACATGGACAGAACCCTGCTGTGCTCAGCTGACCTCCAGCCCCTGACCCAGTTCATCTGGAGGAGTCCTGAGGGGTCAGAGAGTCCTGGACCTGAACTGTTCATACCTGGGGGGGAGAACCAGGATTCTGAGAACCAGGAGTCTATCTACACATGTGTGGTGAAAAACCCTGTTAGTGAGAAAAGTGCAGAGTTCACCCTGAAGAACTGCTACACTGGTAAGATAACACTTCTAAACTGTAGTTACATTAATACAATGTACTCTCACTTTCATTCTGTCGTGTTCACAATTTGGATGTATTATTTCATGCTGCCAACACATTTGCGTGACATGTAGATTCTGTACATTTATTGATAGTGAGAACATGGTTCAGAAAGACATAGAATGAGATTGTTGTAAATACAATGTTATATTGTGCATGCTAAGCATCTTTTTTTTGCAGATCCCAGATATTCATACGTTACAGTCACTGACATTACTATATAGTTCATAGTGTTATGACTGCTTAATTCATGTCTTATAAGACTGCTTAATTCATGTCTTATTAAGTGTGGAAATGCTGCTGATCCAAGATGTTTTAATGGTGTTTCTGTGCAGAGGAAGGCTCATCCAGTGTCCTGGCTGTGGTCCTGTCCATTCTGCTTCTCCTCGTCTTAGTTGCTGTTGTGGCATTTCTCTTGTGGTACTACTGGAGGAAATGCAAGAAACGTACGACCATCCTATGTCCTATGAAAAACGTTTTGTTCCAGACTCCGGAACTATATGGGGCATAGTTCGGTATTACTGGGAGAAAAAGCCCCTCATTATAATGACCTGGCTAGACCAGAGTCAATCCATTTCCTCCCTACTCCCCTGATGTGTGCTGAGCTTTTTAGATGATCACTGTCCCAGTGACGGCAGCTGACTTGTTACAAGGTCTTTGACCTTGGATCTGAGATTAGAGTTGAAAAGGGGAGAGAAAAGAGTACAACCAGCAAACAAAGCAAAGTAACTACATAGTCTTTCCGGTTAGACATATTCATGTTGCAGGATGTTCACCCACATTACATCCCTATGTCTAATTCTGTCCTTTATCCCTCTTGTCTTTTCCACTCTGTGGTGGATGACCAGCAGCTGAAGCTGCACCGAGAAAATCTGAAGAAGAGAAAGGACTGGTGGAAGATACAATACAAGGTTGTTTAGCTGTAAAAATGTCATTTTGAACATGAGTTCTATTGCTATAGACTTAGTTTGGCATCACATACATTTTAAGACAAAACTAACACCTTACCACTCTACTGTTTATGAATACCATTATTTTGTTTATGTTTTAATTGAATAGGAAACAACGATCCCGAGGGTGACCATTCTGAGAACACTAGAAATATAACTTCTATACCAAAAGGTTCTCCTTATATAGTGTTTATTGCCTTGGGTACGAGAAACTTTGAATACATATGATATTAATGGTGAAAGATTAGTGGAATCTGTGTGGGTTGCTGGACAGGTAGGATGACTGACAGTGTCGGTGAACAGGTGGTCACGTGTCAGGTGACAGAGGAATGTATGAGACTGAGGCAGGAATTCCTTTAACCATAAAGTGGTATATTTACTGGTAGTCTGTGCTGCATCACAAAGGAAACAAATAACATGTATACAATCAAATTCATAATCAAAGATCAAATCATAGCAGTCATTATTAACAATTCACATTACACAATATGTTTGAAGCGTGCGCTCCAAGCCGCGCTCCGCGGTGATAACTATAAACAATAACTGAATGGCCCACTCTCCCGATCACCACAGATCATTCAGATGAAAGGTAAGAGTCGGTGGACTTACGTGGATTCATGGACGCACAGAACTTCTGGATCAGATGGATTTAGGGAAGAGAAAGCAGCGAGATCAGGCGATGGCAATTTCCTCCTTTTATAGAGTTGAGATCTGTAGGACATTTCCACCTGACCTAATTAAAGCGCCCCTGGCCCAGCTGAGTAAATGGCAATTAATTAAAGGAGTATTCCACCAACTCCATGGGCCTTTTCTACAGCCACCCCGGAAATTTGTTAATTTCCACATTCCTCAAAAGGCTCATTGCTCCCCATCCTCTGTCATCTCAGGGAGAGGAATCAGTCGGGCAACTGGCCGGATATATGTCCGGTTCTTCACCTGGATTTCCACTGATCTAACACGACCATCGGTCCCAGGCATGGTCTTAGTTATACGGCCCACCGGCCAGGAGGCTCGAGGCAGCTGAGGGTCCACCATCATTACTACTTGGCCAGTTTCCAGGCTGGCCATTTCTCTCCGCCATTTCCCTCTGTGCTGTAGACTTGGTAGGTAATCCCGAATGAATCGGGCCCAAAAATGGTCAGCTAAGATTTGGCTGTGTCGCCACCGGCGTCTGCCTACGAGGTTGGTATCAGCATACATGGCTTGAGGAAGTGACGCATCTCGACGTCCCATCAAGAGCATATTCGGTGTAACCGGATCGGGGTCAGCGATGTCTGCAGAGAGATATCCCAAGGGTTTGGAGTTCAGAATCCCTTCCACCTCTATCAGGACAGTCCTCAAGACAGTTTCAGTGACAGTTTGGTCCCCTAGTACGACTCGTAAGGCCGTCTTTACAGATTTGATCTCTCGCTCCCATGTTCCTCCAAAATGAGGAGCGCCTGGAGGGTTAAATTTGAATGAGATTTGTTGGTCCATCAGCTGATCCTGGAGGCTGGGTTCCATGGCTTGGAAGGCTTCCTCTAACCTGGCTTCTCCTGCCTTGAAGTTCGTACCTCTGTCAGCCAGGATCTCGTAGGGTTTCCCCGTCGGGAGATAAACCGTAGGGCCATGAGGAAGGCTTCCGTATCCAAACTCTCCAGTAGGTCCAGGTGGACACATCTGGTTGTCATACACTTGAATAGAATGCCCCAGCGCTTTTCCACACGACGACCTAACTTGATCATCAAGGGGCCGAAGCAATCTACTCCTGTTGACCAGAAGGGTGGTTTAAGGAGGCGCAAGCGAGCAGGGGGTAAATCTGCCATTTTGGGCACCGTAGCTCCAGCCCGCCATCTCTGACATTCTACGCAGGCGTATTGGTGCTTACGAATGGCTCCTCGTCCTCCAATTATCCAGTACTTCCGCCTCATCTCCCCATAGACCCTCTCTGGCCCTGGGTGGAGAAGCCGCTCATCATAACTCTTGATGAGGAGCCTGGTAAGAGGGTGTCTGGAGTCGAGGATAATTGGGTGGATAGCATCTGGGTCCAAAACCTCCGCTTGGCGCAGCCTCCTCCGACTCTGATCACTCCAAGGATTGGATCATATTCTGGGGCAAGAGAGAGAAGACGGCTGCCCTTAGCCACTTCCCTACCGGCTTTCAGAGCTTTTAACTCCTCAGGGAAGCTAACTGCTTGTGCTTGCTGGAGGAGTAGTGTCTCTGCCGCGAGGGAGGTAGGTATAGAAGCCACCCCATCTGAGGTCTGGTTTGTGGCTGTGATCAGATCCGGCAGTGTTTGGGATTGTGTTAGGTCAGGGAGAGCCGTTGTTGGTTCCGTAGAAATACTGTAGCATTGGGCGGACTTCCTTAACTCATGAGCTTCAGTTGGTTGCGGAGGGGCCGCACGCCTGGGGGCTGTCGGCCACTCGTTCTCTGGTTGGGACAAGAATGGTGGTCCCAAGCTCCAGCGATGGGGTTTAGCCAATTCCTTAAGGGTTTTACCTCTAGTAATGTCATCAGCAGGATTGTTTATGCTATCAACATACCTCCAGTCCTGGACTTCTGTTAGGTCTTGGATTTCCGCAATGCGAGTCCCGACAAACACCTTATACCTGCAGGACTCCGACTTGAGCCATGTCAATACAGTGGTCGAATCACTCCAGTAGATGGATTGACAAGGTGAGCTCGGCTCGCAAGGTAGAGGCCAACTGGGCTCCGGAAAGGGCAGCACTGAGTTCCAGCCTAGGCATTGACAACTGCTTCTTGGGTGCGACCCTGGACCTGGCCATGACAAAGGAGACATGGGTGTGGCCTGCCTTATCCTCCACTCTAAGATAGGAAACCGCCCCATAAGCTCGCTCCGAAGCGTCACAGAACACATGCAGTTCCAGGCATGATCCCAGTTGGTCAACACAGGATGGTACATAACATCTTGGCATTTGGACATCAGAGAGCTCCGTTAACTCAGTTTCCCAACAGATCCATCGTTCCACTAGGTCAGCTGGGTGGATTGGTTCATCCCAGTCCCTCTTGGTCTGCCACAGGTCCTGGACTAAGACTTTGGCCCGTGTTGTGTATGGCAGGATATACCCAAGGGGATCGTATTGACTGGCCAGGGTCCGATAGATGGTGCGCAGAGTGGGGGTTTCGGTACTCGGGGATGAGCGGTGCTTATACCCCAGGGTATCCGGTAGGCAGCTCCACCTCAGTCCTAGAGTGGGCTCTTCTGGGTTAGCACCAGACTGCGTTAGCCATAGTTCACTGCTACTGGACCTAGCTTGTGGCGGGAGGTGCTGGATAACCTCCGCTCTGTTACTAGCCCACTGTCGGACCTCAAATCCCCCTTTGGACAGGAGATTCCGCACTTTATCAAGGAGTGATTTCGCTTCAGCCGTGGATGGGATGCTTTGTAAGCAGTTATCCACATAGAAGGCATTTTCCACTGAATCCAATACTTCTGGGTCACTGTCTGGATGCTCCCGTGCGTGTCTCTGCAGAGCGTATATGGCACAGCAAGGACTGCAGGTGGTGCCGAAGGGGAGTACCTGCCATTCATAGATTGTGGGCTCTGCATCTCGTTCCATATTTCGCCATATGAACCGGAGCAGTGTGGTGTCAGAAGGCAGTAAACGAATCTGATGAAACATGGCTTTGATGTCTCCACTGATGGCTGTAGAGTGCTGCCGGAACCGGAGAAGGACACCGAGCAAGGAAGGACCTAAGGTTGGTCCGGGGAGTAGACAGTCATTCAGGCTTTGACCAGCTGCTTGGAATGAACAGTTGAAGACAAGTCTATACTTCCCACCATGTTGCTGGATAACATGGTGAGGGAGATACCAGGATTCACTGAGTGCGTTTCCCTCTTCATGAGCTGTCACTTCAGTGACGTAGCCTGCCTTCACAAGGTTATGAATCTCTCGGTTATGAACTTCTGCAAGCTCAGGATTCTTCACCAGGCGTCGCTCTGTTCCACGCAGTAGTGGGAGTACAGCCCGTGTCGTGGTTGCCAGAGGAGGATGGTTGGGCACCCGTAGCAGTGGGGTTGCATACCTGCGAACGCCATCCATTTCAGTGGTGGTGGTGCTCTTCTCCAGGAGGTCTAATGCATAGGAGTCATTTTTCGAGCGAGTGACCTCCTGTAGCTTCCGGTTGGAGAAGGTGTCCATCTTCCATAGCATCTCAACATTCCGAAGGAGGTCAGTGGCTGCATCTGGATTGCTTCTGGTGAAGAGGACTTGCTGTGACTGTACAGCTTGGGTGAGAGAAGTAGATGGGATGGACCTTGCACAGCCCAACCCAAGGATGTATGGACAGCAATGGGTCCTCCTTCTGGTCCAGCTCGTATAGGCTCAGTCGGGGTGACGAGATGTGGGTGGTCTGACCCAATCAGGATAAGTGGTGCTACTCTGGCCAGGTTAGGAAGAGGCAATCCTCGTAGATGAGGATATTGTTTCTGTAGAACACTTACCGGGCAGGAGTGCTCTGCGAGATTCAAGCCATCTGCCGTGAAGGCATTGGTGATGTTATAGGCCACGTCCCTGTTTCCTGAAGGTGAAATGCTAAAGGTTACAGCAGAGCCTTTCATTTGGATAACATCATGTCGCACCGTTCTGAGATTAAGGGTCTCGGGCGTCCCTTCCAGGTTAAGCTGACGGGTGGCCGCTGTGAGAATGATTGTTCTTTCTGACCCATCATCTAGAACGGCGAATGTATCAATGCTTCTCCCTTCACTTTGCAGAGTGACCTTGACCACCTTCAACATGACCCTTGGAGATCGGTTCTGCTGGTCGAGATACAGCTCCTTTGCAGCTCCTACCATGAGCATACTCTGCTCCTTCTTTGCTTGGGGAAATAGATCATGCAACACGGTGAGATGTATTTCTTTACAGCGGTTGCAGGGTTTCCTCAATGTGCAGGTCTCCACCTTATGGCTACGGGCACACTTGTAGCATCGCTCGCCTGAAGTGATCCAGGCCTTCAATTGAGTTTGAGTGAGCTTTTTACTCTGGGGCATGAGCCAAGGAAGTGCCCCTTACTATTGCAATATGGGCAGTAAGGCTGGAATTTGATGTTCTTGCTCTTGAGAGGGGTCTTCTTCCCGGGTTCCTCCCCGGCCTCACTATTTAAGTACATGGTAGTGGGATTTGGTCTTTTCTGTCCCTGCTGGCGTTCAAACTCCTTCCTTCCCCCTATGGCTATGGCGGAGATTATGGCCTGGTGAGCGATGCTCTTCGCCTTTGCCTTCACCTCCAACCATGTGGCCAAGTCTCTGAGAGCATAGGTGCTTCTCGAGCCCTCTTTCAGGATGCCCTTATTCAAACAATGTTCAATGAAACTGTCTCTGAGGTACACTGGAAGTTTGCTGAGAAGCCTGTCCACGTGGGAGCCACATTTAAGCTCGTTCCCGTCTTCTCCTTCAACGGATTGGAGCATCGAGGTCAGGGATTGGACAGCCAGGGAGAATTCTTGGAAAGCAGCATGGTCTCCCATTTTAATTGGAGACGTGTTCAGGATGTTGTTTAGTTCATTCTGGACTAGCTGACGTGGCTCACCATATCTTGCCTTCAGGGCCTGGAGAGCTGTCGTGTATGGTGTTGCGGAATGCATAAAGGATTGGGCCAGCCTGTATGCACTTGGAAACCGCAAATGATCCATTAGTACTTGGTATTTGTAGCGTTCTGACAGATGACTGTGAATACCCAGTAGACTCTCCAATGCCATTTCCAAAAGGACAAATTCACTCTCCTTTCCATTTTCAAAGTATGGCAGTTTGGGTCTGGGAATTCCATAGGCTGAGGCTACTAGAAGTTTCATAATGTTGGCTCCCTCTTCTGGTTGCGTGAAGGATAAACCCGGGACTTCTGATGAGCCCACTGTGGCCTCATTGGGCCGGTCACCTACTGTCCCAGACCCACCATTTGTGGCAGCCGGAATTGGGCGAGAGCCCTCCGACCTGTTGTTTGAGGACTGGCCTGGCCCTGGATGAAAGGAACGATTTGCCTTGGTTGGTAATTGGCGGAAAGGCGAAGGAGTGATGCTTTGTCCAGATGGAGGAATGCTAACTTGTGTCACTGGCATAGAGGGCGTTGGCGGAGCGGCCCGTCTCCCGTGCTCCGTGTTGGCTGTTGACCCCGGAGCCTCCGAGGACTGTGTGCCATGCTGTACCAGAGGGGCAGATTGGGAAAGAAAGGCAGACAGTTCAGGTCCATGTGGAGGGGTGGTCAGGTCAACTCCCTGTTCGTTCCTCTCCAGGAAGGATGAGACCATCCGTGCCTCCTCTAATTCCCTTCTGGCTTGACGGTGCCGTCGCTGCTGTGCCAGGTCCTTGGCAATGAATTCCCTTTCCTGTAGAGCTCTACGGGCCTGCACATCCAATTGGTGACATCGTTCGTCAGCCTGTTGTTCCTCCTCAATCTGACGCTCAATCTCCTCCAAAGCTAATAGTTTCGTCCTCTCTTGTAGGACAGCGTTCTGTGAATTGCTGAGGGCTAGTGAATGGCGGCTGCCATGGCCACTTCCAAAGGGGTATCCACTGGTCGAACTCCCACTCCGTCTAGAGTGCTTCGACAATTTCCCATTAGTTAAGGGCTGAGCGGAGCCTGCCTCTGGAAGCTGGTCGACCTGTGCAGTGGGAGTTACCTCTTCCATAGGTTCCTCACGTAGACCACTTTCCTGATCCAAAGTAGTTTCCGGTCCTTGGCTCAGAGGGGATGGTTGATGGCTGAAACATATAGTTGATCCATCAACTCTTTGAGCTCTGGTGGGCTTGCCCTTTGATGTCGGAACCTCGACCACATAGTCCTTAAGATAACCAGGTGCTTGCCTGGTTCTTCTGGTGCTGCTGGTGGTTGAGGATGAAGCCTTTGTTACTTTAGGCTTAGCTCCTGGATATTTCCTTTGTTCCAAGACCTTTCTCTCAGCTGCTCTCTCCTCCTCTCTTCCTCCTTCCAGTGGAGACAATTCTTCCCTCTCCGCCTCCATTTCCTTTTCACCTGTCTTTGGTTCAGTCATCATCCGGCTCAAAGGACCATTGAAAGATTAGTGGAATCTGTGTGGGTTGCTGGACAGGTAGGATGACTGACAGTGTCGGTGAACAGGTGGTCACGTGTCAGGTGACAGAGGAATGTATGAGACTGAGGCAGGAATTCCTTTAACCATAAAGTGGTATATTTACTGGTAGTCTGTGCTGCATCACAAAGGAAACAAATAACATGTATACAATCAAATTCATAATCAAAGATCAAATCATAGCAGTCATTATTAACAATTCACATTACACAATATGTTTGAAGCGTGCGCTCCAAGCCGCGCTCCGCGGTGATAACTATAAACAATAACTGAATGGCCCACTCTCCCGATCACCACAGATCATTCAGATGAAAGGTAAGAGTCGGTGGACTTACGTGGATTCATGGACGCACAGAACTTCTGGATCAGATGGATTTAGGGAAGAGAAAGCAGCGAGATCAGGCGATGGCAATTTCCTCCTTTTATAGAGTTGAGATCTGTAGGACATTTCCACCTGACCTAATTAAAGCGCCCCTGGCCCAGCTGAGTAAATGGCAATTAATTAAAGGAGTATTCCACCAACTCCATGGGCCTTTTCTACAAATGGGGATGAATGTTTTTGTGTGTACAGGAATGGTAAAAGAGCAGGTAGAGCTGATAAACAAGCAGAATGCAGATCCAAATAGGAAATGGCAAACTGGACCAGCTGGAATAATTTTCTCTCCAACAAAAAGTAGGGGTCACAGCCTTCTATACAGACAGAATGACCGTCTCTCAGACAAACAGACAGGTGATTTTATGTCCCATGGCAGATAGGTTACACATAACTCAATATTGAGACTGACAATGACATAATAAGTAATGTTATCATTAAGACAAATGTGTCTGTATAATAGTGTTTGTGTAGTCTTGTATCAACCCATCTTCTCATTCTGTGTTTCAGTGACAGACACAGAGCATGTACAGGACAATTGGACCAACCCAGGCCAACAAGTCCTAGTCACACCAGACCCTACCCCTGCCCAACAAGACCTAGTCACAGAAGACCCCACCCCTGCCCAACAAGACCTAGTCACAACAGACCCTACCCCTGCCCAACAAGACCTAGTCACACCAGACCCTACCCCTGCCCAACAAGACCTAGTCACACCAGACCCCACCCCTGCCCAACAAGACCTAGTCACACCAGACCCTACCCCTGCCCAACAAGACCTAGTCACACCAGACCCCACCCCTGCCCAACAAGACCTAGTCACAGCAGACCCCACCCCTGCCCAACAAGACCTAGTCACAGCAGACCCCACCCCTGCCCAACAAGACGTAGTCACAGAAGACCCCACCCCTGCCCAACAAGACCTAGTCACAGAAGACCCCACCCCTGCCCAACAAGACCTAGTCACAGAAGACCCCACCCCTGCCCAACAAGACCTAGTCACAGCAGACCCCACCCCTGCCCAACAAGACCTAGTCACAGAAGACCCCACCCCTTCCCAACAAGCCCTAGTCACAGCAGACCCCACCCTTGCCCAACAAGACCTACTCACACCAGACCCCACCCCTGCCCAACAAGACCTAGTCACACCAGACCCCACCCAGGCCCAACAAGACCTAGTCACACCAGACCCCACCCCTGCCCAACAAGACCTAGTCACACCAGACCACTCCCAGGCCCAACAAAACCTAGTCACACCAGACCACTCCCAGGGCCAACAAGACCTAGTCACACCAGAATCCAAAGAATCCAAGCTAGGCACGCCCACACCAGAACACAACCAGGAAACAGTTCCAGCTCCAGAGACAGCTCCAGGCCAAAAATACCCAATCACAACAGAGACATCTTCAGGCCAAAAATACCCAATCACAACAGAGACAGCTCCAGGCCAAACAGAATCAGCAGGCACAACACCCAAATCGATTCCACTAAATGCAGAAACAGATAAAACCAACCAGGACATAGGGCACAAGAAGGCCCTGCTAGACCTGGACAAACCAGGTCTTAAACAGGAGAATGAACTAGACCAAGAATCAGACAAGCCCCAAGAGGAGATGACAAACCTGTACACGGGAGATGGTAAACATGAGAGCGACTCAGGCACTTAATGATGAATGATGAAAAGCCAGAGATAAAGATCCAAGGAGAAGGACCGTACACAGCAGACCACAAAGACAATAACCAAACAAATCAACATACACAGGAGGACAACCAGGACATCCAGTCAGGGGAGTGAAGACAGAATGATGATGTGGAAGAATAAGGGAAAGGGCAAAGAGTAAGTAATGAGGAGAACAGAGATGGGATAATGGACCACAATAGATGTATGGGTGCAAACACAGAGGATGATGGGGGAAATGAAGTAGAGATGGAGGAGGAAGGGATAGAGCAGAAGGAACCAGACACAGAGAAAGAAGGAGATAATACCAACCAAACATCTACTCAGAGTGATGAGGAGCTGGATGAGACACCCATCACAGACCCCAATGAGCAGCACATTACCCAGACTACACTACAGGGTTGTCCACTGTGTAGTCCAGTGACAATAATCCCTCATGCAAATAACCCAGTATAATTATGGGTAAGCTGTATGACTTTAAATCCACTGTTTTTGAGATGACACTAAAGTTATCTTATTTTCTACTGAGCTGCTACCCTCATACTGTTAGAAGAAAAACTGGTGAAGAAAATGCTGGATGCTACAGTGTAATACAAGCATTGGAATTTCTTGATTTTGGTTTCATAGTTTGCAAACAGCATTTTATTCTCTAGTTATGTTTCAGTTCTTACGTACCTGTGGTAGCTAACATAATACATTATTTACTACAAGTTAATACACTATTTGTTATTTTAGCTCAATTTAAAGATATGTTTTAATGAACCTTAACATACTGTTATTGCTAAAGAACTTACTTAGGCTACTGATATGCCATCTTGATGGGTTGTCAGAGGTCCTCAGTGATCAGTGTAAATAAATAAATGTTAACAGAATGATGTGAATAAATGACTAGAACAAGCGGTTGTCACTCTGCATCACGTGGGACTAAACAGCCCTCAGTAGTGGCCTGCGTTCATGGATGCCAAGAGAAGCCAGGCTTCCCCATTTATTTAAACAATCAATAAATAAAAATTCTCAAATCATTTTATATTTTTTATTTTCTTCATAATTTTACGTCAATTCGCAAGTGGCTGAATCTCACTGGAGAAATCATCGGAGCGAGGGAAATGGCACCCGTCTGTTGTGTAGCCTACAGTACTGTATGTATCTGATGCTGTCTGGACCAAAAAAGTATAACATGTTGCCGCTGTAGCATTTGATTGGTTGATGCCAGCAAGCATTTGGCCTCATTTGATAAAAAAAAAAAAAAAAAAATAGCCAATCAGCGTTGAGCTGAGCTGTCTCGGCGCAGGTGTGCTTGATGTACCCGGGTGTATTGCAATGTGCTGAACAAGACTGGTTACTCGCATCAATGACTCTGTCTCGTCATTTAACATCCAAACATGGTGTCAGAAGCGGGATGACTATCCATGATATCCGCAAATTAGAGCAAACCTTTGGTTAAAAATCGCCATAATTCACCTTCGCTATATAGTGTTGTTAGCATCGAGATAGAAATGGCAGTGAACATTCCCCTTCCCACAGTTATGATGCTCAGCGGAGATTGGAGCACGAATTGGGATACGTCCAGAGGTGAATGGGAGGACTAGCCACGGGACTTCTGGAAAAGGATGAAGATGTAGTGGCTGCCATTTTGAGGACTATAATGGGAGCTGAATGCCGACAAGTATACAAACACAACTCAAACCTAACAGCAGCTCAGCAAGGTAACGCAATAGCTATTCTTGATGCTTGTCGTGACGTTGTATTGATTAATGTGATGGCTGCTGTTCATCGAATTATTAATTGTTTATAATTACTTGATTAAATGAATCAGGTAGAGTCTGATTCAGCCAGTCTCCCGTCTGTCATGAGCCGCCAGAGTCTCCCGTCTGTCATGAGCCGCCAGAGCCGCCAGTCTGTCATGAGCTACCCGTCAGTCCGGAACTACCCCTCGGTCCGGAGCTGCCCCTCAGTCCCGAGCTGTCCCTCAGTCCGGAGCTGCCCCTCAGTCCAGTGGGGCCATTTAGAAGGGTCGCCGTGTTTAGGAGGCCACGGAGGCGGACAATGAGGCGGAGAAAGACTGTGGTGAAGTGGGGTCCACCCAGATGGTGGTGAAGTGACTCCCACCCAGATCCTCCCCTATATGTTAAGGTTTTGCGGCCGGAGTCCGCACCTTTGGGGGGGGTACTTTCCCGTTCTGAACTTTATTTCCTTTGTTTGGTCATTATTTAGTATGGTCAGGGTGTGAGTTGGGGTAGTCTATGTTTGTTTTTCTATGATTTTGGGATTTCTATGTTTCGGCCTAGTATGGTTCTCAATCAGAGTCAGGTGTCATTAGTTGTCTCTGATTGAGAATCATACTTAGGTAGCCTGGGTTTCACTGTTTGTTTGTGGGTGTTTGTTTCCATGTCTGTGTTTTTCACCACACTGTACTGTTTTGGGTTTCGTTCATTCCACGTTTATTGTTTTTGTATTCAGTTGTGTTCATGTTGGGTATTTCTTATTAAGAACCATGGACACTTACCACGCCGCATATTGGTCCTCCGATCCTTCTCGCCTCTCCACTTCAGACGAAGAGGAGGGAAACCTTTACAGTCTATTTGTGGAAAAATCACGCTGATTAACTTTTTAGTTTAATCACAGTTTACCTATTTGCTTATGGTTTTGCCTACACCTAGTGACCTGCTTTTTAAATTATATGAACAAAAAATATTAAATTTTATTTGGAACAGCAAGCCAGATAAAAATGAAAAGGGCCCATTTATATAACGAATATGAATTCGGTGGGCAGAAATGATTAAATGTTAAAGCATTAGACCTCTCATTAAAGGCATCAGTCATACAAAAGTTAGACTTAAATCCAAACTGGTTCTCTAGTCAATTGGTACGAATGTCTCACCCTATATTCAGGAAGGGCCTTTTCCCCTTCATTCAGATTACACCTGCTCACTTTCGGTTGTTTGAAAAGGAAATCATCTCCAAAATATCTTTCTTTTTTAAACAAACCTTAGAAAGTTGGTTGCAATTTCAGTTTAATCCACCTGAAAGGACGGAACAAATAGTACAACAAATATTGTGGTTAAATTCAAATATACTAATTGATTTAAAAAAACTGTATTCATCGAAGAAATGTTTAAAAAAGGTATAATTTTAGTGAATGATAGTGGTGGAGTTATGTCACACATGCAGCTAACACAGACATATGGAAATGTCTGTTCTACCCAAAATTACAACCAATTAATTGCAGCATTAACCACAAAAATGGAAGAGGCAAGTAGAAGGGTAAAAAAAGTAAGGAACTTGTATGTCGACCCTGTATTAAAGAACATAAATGGTTAAAGAAAAGTGTGAGAAATAAAAACATATACCAATTTCATTTAAGGACAAAAAAACTGATAGTTGTGCCATATAACTTGCAAAATAGTTGGGAAGAGATTTTCAATGTACCCATTCCATGCTACATGGTTTATGAATTGATACGCAAAACAACAAAGGATTCAAAACTTCTAATTTTTCAATATAAATTACTATACAAAATTCTTGCAACTAATAGAATGTTATATATATATATATATATGAGGGATACAATCTTCCCAGCTCTGCGGATTCTGCTGTGAGGAGGCAGAGTCATTAGATCATCTTTTTTTGCTATTGTCCATACAGTGGGGCAAAAAAGTATTTAGTCAGCCACAAATTGTGCAAGTTCTCCCACTTAGAAAGATGAGAGAGGCCTGAAATGTTCATCATAGGTACACTTCAACTATGACAGACAAAATTTGAAAAACAATTCCAGAAAATCACATTGTAGGATTTTTAATGAATTTATTTGCAAATTATGGTGGACAATAAGTATTTGGTCACCTACAAACAAGCAAGATTTCTGTCTCTCACAGACCTGTAGCTTCTTCTTTAAGAGGCTCCTCTGTCCTCCACTCATTACCTGTATTAATGGCACCTGTTTGAACTTGTTATCAGTATAAAAGACACCTGTCCACAAACTCAAACAGTCACACTCCAAACTCCACTATGGCCAAGACCAAAGAGCTGTCAAAGAACACCAGAAACAAAATTGTAGACCTGCACCAGGCTGGGAAGACTGAATCTGCAATAGGTAGGCAGCTTGGTTTGAAGAATTCAACTGTGGGAGCAATTATTAGGAAATGGAAGACATACAAGACCACTGATAATCTCCCCCGATCTGGGGCTCCACGCAAGATTTCACCCCGTGGGGTAAAAAATTATCACAAGAACGGTGAGCAAAAATCCCAGAACCACACGGGGGAACCTAGTGAATGACCTGCAGAGAGCTGGGACCAAAGTAACAAGGCCTACCATCAGTAACACACTACGCCGCCAGGGACTCAAATCCTGCAGTGCCAGACGTGTTCCCCTGCTTTAGCCAGTACCTGTCCAGGCCCGTCTGAAGTTTGCTAGAGAGCATTTGGATGATCCAGAAGAAGATTGGGAGAATGTCATATGGTCAGATGAAACCAAAATATAACTTTTTGGTAAAAACTCAACTCGTCGTGTTTGGAGGACAAAGAATGCTGAGTTGCATCCAAAGAACACCATACCTACTGTGAAGCATGGGAGTGGAAACATCCTGCTTTGGGACAGTTTTTCTGCAAAGGGACCAGGATGACTGATCCGTGTAAAGGAAAGAATGAATGGGGCCATGGTTCGTGAGATTTTGAGTGAAAACTTCCTTCCGTCAGCAAGGGCATTGAAGATGAAACGTGGCCGGGTCTTTCCCGGGCAACGAAGGAGTGGCTTCGTAAAAAGCATTTCAAGGTCCTGGAGTGGCCTAGCCAGTCTCCAGATCTCAACCCCATAGAAAATCTTTGGAGGAAGTTGAAAGTCCGTGTTGCCCAGCAACAGCCCCAAAACATCACTGCTCTAGAGTAGATCTGCATGGAGGAATGGGCCAAAATACCAGCAACAGTGTGTGAAAACCTTGTGAAGACTTACAGAAAACGTTTGACCTCTGTCATTGCCAACAAAGGGTATATAACAAAGTATTGAGATAAACTTTTGTTGTTGACCAAATACTTATTTTCCACCATAATTTGCAAATAAATTCATTAAAAATCCTACAATGTGATTTCCTGGATTTTTTCTTCATAGTTGAAGTGTACCTATGATGAAAATTACAGGCCTCTCTCAAATATATTTTTAAATTTACAATCTGTAGAAGCTATGAGAATAGAAAGGGTCAATTATTTTGTGAAGCATCACAGCACAGTTGAAGAATATATGGCAAATAGAAATCCCCGAAATGGCTGATGTTGAGAGATAGATGGGAGGGGTTGAATGGAGCTGAAGGGTGGGACTAATAACAAGATAAACAATGTAAAGCATACGGGATCTGTAAAATGTATATAGGTTCGGACCTTTTGTGAAATAGCATAGTTACAAATGGAAATCAAACTGGATGGACATCAGAAATAGAGGAAGGACTAAGAACAAACAAGAGAGAACTATTGTAAAGTAGACCGTGTCTGTAAAATGTGTATAAGATGTATAAATTGAAGGTAAAAGCAGAAGTGTTTATTGGTTTACTCCAATTGGGGGAACGGCGGTAGGGTTTGCGGGGAATAATAATAAAGGTATCATCTTTAAAAAAAGTATATGTCTATATAGGTATGTGTATATATGTGTATATGTATGCATGCGTGTATGGATATATACATTTACCCCCAAAATATGGGGGATTGGAAATGATGCAGACAATTATAATAAAAAAATACAAATGTAACACAAACAAGCTAAAATGATAGTGTAAGATACACAAACACAGTCTAGGCTATTGATTAGAACTTAGTACAATGAAACAGGTCCCTAATGGGCCAACACAATATGACACGTGTTACACAAAATGGGGATTTAAAAAGAGAGAGAAAAGCACACTTGGGTACATTTTTTAACTATGCTTAGTTTAGCCATAACCTTGGCCCAAACTGCCGCTCTTATGGATCATAATATAATGATGTAATTACTTGTCGAAGGTCTCCGATTGGGATATCTCCTCGTGGACCGAGTTCCTCCTTCTCCCCTGATGGCGGCACCTGTTGTTACTGGGTGTAACTCTCTGATTGTCCACACGATGTCAGTGTCCTTTGTCTTAGTGGTCTGTTTCCTCACCCTTGTTCTGAAAGGGGGTCTTCTGAGTACGATCAGCCGTGCAGCTCAGGGCTCCAGAGTAGGAATGAAAGCAGTGTAGACACACAATTCTTTGGAAAGTGCCTGCTTGAATTCATCATCTTAGACACAGCTGCTCATCTTTAGCATAGATTGTTAAAAAGTTATTTTATCTTCTTCAACATTGTGTTGCGTTTTGGGTTTGCGACTACCTCGGACCTTGGCTGCAGCTCCTAGTCTGATATGTTCATTCTTAACTTACATGTTTTATACCCTCAGGTCAGAAAGAGGTGTTTCCGTCTTTATGGCAAGTTCTCTGTGTAGCTCCCTTCAGTAACCACGAGCACAACCATTCCTTGATTTTAACTGGCGGCTTTATTCTGTAGTTTTAGTCAGAATTATCACCTTCCGTGAGAACTATGAAGTAAATGAAAAATACAGTTAAGCACACTCTTACAACCTTATCTTACGAGTGACTTATTAGCTTGGTATAACTCTGAAGTGCTTACATACATAACAGTTTTAACCGGCGTTATAACGGGTTCAGATTAAACACATGAATAAAGGAAAAAATACCTCATTGGCTGTTTATTACAGAAGGTAGGAAATCAAACTTCACACTTATTATTCCTGGCATGAATTCACACTTCATCCTAACATACACTCTTCAACCTTTATGAACTACACCCGATGACATGAAAACTTAGCTAACGCAGCGCAGGATTGCCTTCCCTCCAAAAGTGTGTTACTACAATAAGGATCCCCGTTACAACAGTATTAGCTACGTAGTTCCGCTTGTATTATCATTTCCCCCGCACAGTGGACACGTAAACAATTCAAACAAAAGACAACGACATAACCTGTAAGTCTAACTGTCAGTTACACTCCCACCAATCACCAGTGATTTCTGTGAAAGGGGTCTGCAGGTTTCTTGATCGGCTTCCAGGAGGGTGACTGTCTTATGGATGGGCCTCTCCAGATAGGTGGGTTTGGTGATGTGTTTACCTCTCTCATCAACTTGAATCTTCCCACCCGGCCATCCTGTCCCGGGTACACTTCTGTAACCTTTGCCAATTTTCACTGGTTGCGTGGTGCAGTATCATCTTGCAAGATGACAATGTTATTAATCATTGCGTTTCTTCTGTCTTTATTCCATTTCTGTCAGTGTTGATTGTTCTGAGGTATGAGCACTCTCCATAACATGAGGTACTAGCGTCAGAGAAGTGATGGAGCTCATAACTCTGCACCTCCTTGAAACTTGATGGCCAGTAGCCTCGTTGGATCCTTACTTCAGACAAGTTTTGTAGACCTTGGAGCCAGAATTCCCACTGGGAACGTAGGTCATCTGGAAGGGGGTCATCCCAGTTGATTTTGTCACGACACATCCGCTGCAAGATCTGCTTCCCTGCCAGGACAAAGGGTGCCACAAACCCAAGCGGATCATATACAGAGGCTACTGTAGACAACACTCCTCTTCTTGTGAGTGGGCGTTCCTTGACAACTACTCTAAACTGGAACTCGTCTGATGCGACACACCACAGTACACCAAGCGCTCTCTCCATGTGTGGTTCACCCAGAGCCATATCCAGGTCTTTGGCATCCTCGGCACATTCTTTTTGGGGAATTGTGGCTATTACTTCCTTGCTGTTAGAGATAAACTTGTGCAACCGAAGTTTGCCGATGTTGCAAAGCTCTCTTGCTTCTTTCACCAGCTGGGCCGCTTCAGCTTCAGACGATACGCTCGTCAACCCATCATCAACATAAAAGTTCCTTTCTATGAACTGGATAGACTTCTCGCTGAAGCTTCCTCGTCCTTCGGCAGCAAGATGTTTGAGACCATAGTTGGCGCAACCAGGAGATGAAGCTGCGCCGAACAAGTGGACCTTCATACGATACACTGAGGGTTGAGACTCTAGATCTCCGTTCTCCCACCAAAGGGACCGTAGATAATCTTGGTCTTCTGCTTTCTCATGAAACTGGTGGAACATGCGCTCTACGTCACACATGATTGCAACTGGACCCTTACAAAAACGACAAAGGACACCCAGCAATGTGTTTGTCAACTCTGGACCGGTAAGGAGATGGTCATTCAAGGACGTCTCTCGAAACTTAGCTGACCAGTCAAAGACGACGTGTATCTTCCCAGGCTTTTGTGGGTGATAAACCCCATGGTGCGGGATGTACCATGCTGGATGCTTGTTAACTTCCTCTTTGGAGACCTTATCAGCATCTCCACAAGCTATGGTCTCTTCCATGAATGCTGTGTAGTCCTTGTAGTACTGCTTGTCTCTCCTTTGCCTCCTTTCCAGGCACTTGAGACGGTGAACTGCACATGTTTTATTGTTCGGCAGATTGGGTCTTTCTTCCTTAAACGACAGCGGCATCTCATAATGTCCATTGTCCTTGCGTCTGATGCCCGCTTTCATTTTTGTCAGAAACCGGATATCCTCTTGAGATATGAGGTCCTCTTCTGCAGCTCTCTCATTGAAGTCAGATTCAAGCGTCTTGATAATGTCCAGTGCTGTGATTACCTCTCTTACACGTGTTCTCCAAACATAGTGTACTTGATTTGTGAGGTTGAAAGAAGATTGAAGGCTTGGCATCACCTGTCTAACGATAACTCGATGTCTCACTCCAATAGCGTCGCCATAGACGATACATGGATTTCCATAGCCGACTATGCTCCAGCCAAGATCTGATCTCTGAGCAAAAGGCTGATTTCCCTTACCAGACACAATTTCTCTTGGAAGGAGAGCCTGGGAGCAGTTGTAGCCAATTAAGAGACCGACATCACAGCTCTGTTGAGGAGCAATCTCCTCTGCAATGTGTTCAAGATGAGACCATGCTCTTGCAGTCTCTGGAGTAGGAATATGATCTCTGTTTGCAGGAATAAACTCTCTCGAGTAGGTTGTTGGCAGAGGGATTTTCTTCTCCAAGTAAAACCCTCTAACCTGCAAACCAGACAGCTTCTGGCAGGGCACAATGGTATTCCTTGAAGCCATTGTAGAGAATTTCAGTTGGACTGGCTCCTTCCTTGTATTGAGAGCCTTTGTTGTATCTTCAAGGATAAAGGTGGTGTCGCTCTGGGTGTCAAGAAGTGCATACACAAGAACTTCACGATCTGGCTCACTTGTGGTTGACACCCATACTGGAATGATTGTAGAGGTGTGAGTGTTGTTAATGTTCCTTACGACTCACTTGACGCTCTTGTCCCCTTATCCCGTGGGGGCTCTGTCTTCCTATCCCTTAACCTTTCTTTAGTACGATCTTCGTGCAGGCAGGATGGATGCCTCCTCTGACACGTGTCGCAGGTGTTGCTGTTATCACAATCTTTTGATCGATGCCCAGGCCTTAAACAGCCAAAGCACAATTTATTATCTTGAACAAACTTCTGTCGCTCCGCGGTTGGCTTATCCATGAACTTTTCAGCATTTGTGGAGACTGTGACCTGACTTCTCACAGAAGACACAACTAGTAACAGTATCTTTCTCATCAGAGTTAGTTGCTAATACCCTTGCTCCGGGGTTTTGAATCCGTGGCGTCTTAAGTTTCCATTCTTCACTTGGTTTCAAAGCATGAAGGGATGTTACAGGATTGCAAGCAATCTTGGCTAGTATTAGCTACGTAGTTCCGCTTGTATTATCATTTCCCCCGCACAGCGGACACGTAAACAATTCAAACAAAAGACAACGACATAACCTGTAAGTCTAACTGTCAGTTACACTCTGGACGTCGCTAGTTACGAGACAAGGTCTGGATTTTTACTCAGATCCAATTTAGACAACTAACTTCACATTTCATCTTTACAAAAACATTCTATTTTATCTGGACATTTTCCACACAACGTACAGTATGCCAACATCAGGTACATATTGTGAAAATTCTTCAAGGTACAATGTTTTCGTTATAATGTCATCATTTAACTTTTAATAACAACAAAAACGCCTGTCATTTTCATATTCCATATATCATCATTACCACAATTTTGGTTGACGAAACATACTGTCCCAAAGTCCATTCATTGCATGTTAATGTTCTGAAGCCGGTTCTCCATAGTAAGATGACAAAGGAATTTTGTTTGCTGCCTTAAGATTTACTATGGGCGTGAGGCGTCATAAAAAAAACACCTCCATACTTGTCAATCTATCCCCCTCTGGTGGGTGTGAGAAATGTCTCTATAGGATTGTGGTCCACTGTAACCTGACCCGAGCAGACCAGTCATGACATGCTCTTGAACATTACTTTAAGCCAGCAAAGAATGTTATCTACAAGCATTATGTTCTCAGCTGTTGCAAAGAGGAGGACAGGGAATCCATTGACAGCTTTGTCACCAGGCTAAGGGAAAAGGCAGCTACATGTGAATATGGTGCTTTACGTAAGACATGAACTGATCAGAGATAAGATAGTTCTTGGTGTAGTGTAATTGCGTTCTTCTATCTCCTCCTCTGATGAAGAGGTAGAACAAGGATCGGACCAAAATGCAGCGTGATGATGATGATCTGGTGCAAACACTAAGACAGGAACAATCACCCACGAAATACACAGCGAAACTCAGGCTACCTAAATACGGTTCCCAATCAGAGACAACGAGAATCACCTGACTCTGATTGAGAATCGCCTCAGGCAGCCAAGCCTATGCAACACCCCTAATCAGCCGTGATCCCAAATACTACAAACCCCAATACGAAAAACAACATATAAACCCATGTCGCACCCTGGCCTACCCAAACATATAATGAAAACACAAAATACAATGACCAAGGCGTGACATGTAGCTGATGAGGGCACGGGCAGACGTTTGCTCTGAGAATGTGACCTGACACTGGTCTTGGCAGTGGAGACATGCTGTGCAGCAGAGCTTACTGATATACAGATAAGGTCCATGGAGCTAGAAAGGCAGCATATGGACAATGCCAATGCTACATTCAGACAGCCAGTAAAGAAATTGTCATGTTTTGTCATTGATTATCATGTCTTGTCCCTGTGCTTCCCCTTCTATTCGTTTCCCTCTGCTGGTCTTATTAGGTTCTTTCCCTCTTTCTATCCCTCTCTCTCCCCCTCCCTCTCTCACTCTCTCGCTCTCTCTTCTCTCTATCGTTCCGTTCCTGCTCCCAGCTGTTCCTATTCCCCTAATCAATCATTTAGTCTTCCCACACCTGTTCCCGATCCTTTTCCCTGATTAGAGTCCCTATTTCTCTCATTGTTTTCCGTTCCTGCCCTGTCGGATCCTTGTCTATAATTCACCGTGCTGTGTCTATGTTTTGCCCTGTCGTGTCGTGTTTCCCTCAGATGCTGCGTGGTGAGCAGGTGTCTGAGTCTGCTAGGTTCAAGTGCCTTCCCGAGGCAACCTGCAGTTCTTGATCAAGTCTCCAGTCTGTTCTCGTCTTTACGAGTAGTATTATGCCTTTTGTTTTGTAAAGTATCTTTACTGGATTAAAAACTCTGTTTTCGCCAAGTCGCTTTTGGGTCCTCATTCACCTGCATAACAGAAATGTCCCTTTGCCACTGCTAATGCTAATATTACAGGCAAGTCTGCAGTAGAAATCCCCAATACATGCAGATATTGTGGCATTTCTCATGGATGTGGAAATGAAAACTGCCCAGCCTATGGGAAAAAGTGCAAATCCTGTGGTACAGCTAATCACTTTGCGAGGGTCTGTATGAAAGGCAAGAGAAAGGAGGGTAAATTGCACTCCATTGAAACAAACACAGATGAAGGGAACAGCAGCACTGAGAAGGATGTTTATGTTGGTGAGTGCATAGGGGCAGTGAGGGCCAAAGAAAACAACGTAACAATAAATCACAGCAATGCCAGTTAGATTCGGGGCCCACATGTAACGTTATGAGCCTTAAAGACAAAACAAGTTCTCGCGCCCAGAGACAAACTCACACAGAGCAGCACCAAGCTGAAACTGTATTCAGGCCAGTTGATGACCTCTTTAGGCCTGATTGTGACAGAGTGTGTTGTGCGTGGCCAGAAACACACCCTAGTTGAGGCTAGTGAATTGCCATTACTGACTGTCAGGGTCCACATGTGAGCACCTCGGGCTTATTAACCTCTTAGTCCGCCCCATCCCGGATCCGGGATCGTGACTACAGCCTCAAGCTCATTACCATAACGCAAAATTAGCGATTTCTGAAAATTGCAAATTAAATGAAATAAATATGCCTATCCTCAAGCTTATCCTTTTCTTAACAATCCTGTCGTCTCAGATTTGCTTTAGAACCATGCTTTAGAACCAGAGAAAATCAATAATTTGTGTAAGAGTGGTGATAGCTAGCTTAGCATTTAGCGTTAGCATTTAGCACGCAACATTCACAAAAACCAGCAAAGGGATCAAATAAAATAATTTACCTTTGAAGAACTTCAGATGTTTCAATGAGGAGACTCTCAGTTACATAGCAGATGTCCAGTTTTTCCTGAAAGATGCTTGTGTAGGACACAACGTTCTGTTTTGTTACTATGCATTTGGCTACCGAAACTAACCGAAAATTCAGTCACCTAAACGTCAAACTTTTTTCCGAATTAACTCCATAATATCGACTGAAACATGGAAAACGTTGTTTGAATCAATCCTCAAGGTGTTTTGTCATATATCTCTTCATTGAAATCCCTTCCCTGGAAGCGTGCATTCTTCTCTGATTCGGATGGAAAAATACTGGTACCTGACTTTTGCGCACCAATTTCCACGCAGACACCGTGCGGGACACTTGGTAATTGTAGGCTCTTATGGTCAATCTTCCAATGATATGCCTACAAATACGTCACAATGCTGCAGACACCTGGGGGAAACGATAGGAAGTGTCCGTTCATTCCTGTCGCATTCACAGCCATATAAGGAGATCATGGAAAACGTGCCTCCAGAAATCCTGTTGATTTCCTGGTCACTCAAACATCTTGGTTTTGCCTGTAGATTTTGTTCTATGGGACTCACAGTGAAAATCTTTACAGTTCTGGAAACGTCAGAGTGTCTTCTTTCCAAAACTATCAATTCCAAGCATAGTCGAGCATCTTTTCGTGACAAAATATTGCGCTTAAAATGGGCATGTCTTTTTATCCAAAAATGAAATACTGCCCCTAGAGTCTTAACAGGTTAACTTCAGCAGACCAGCCTGTCGCATTCTTCTCTAGGGCACTCACTCCAGCAGAGCAGAATTATGCTGAGATCAGATAGAGAATGAGTGTCTCAGCATTGTGTTTGCATGCCAGCGCCTCCACCACTACCTGTAAGGGCATGACAACATTACAGAAGTGACAGATCACAAGCCCCTTATTTCTACATTCAGCAAGCCTCTCCTGAAGCCCCAAAATGACTGCAGAACATGCTACTGGCTCTACAAAGCTACAACCTCAAGCTGGTGTACAACCCGGGGCCGGAGATGTATGTGAGTGACACGCTCAGCAGGGCTACTGCATCACGCACAGACATGCTCCATGCATGAACAACACACAGTGTGCAGCTTGCAAACAGAGCAAGTGGATGTTGAACACATCAACCAGGCTGACTATCTCCATGTTACTGACCAGTGCCCTATAAAAAACAGACAGCACATAGATAGGGGCGAGGACCTCCATGAGCTACCGACACCCTCCTGGCAGATAGTAAGTCTACATCTCTTTTAAGCAAAGTAGCAAATACTTTCTTCTGTTAGTGGATCATTACTCAGACTTCTGGGAGATTGATGTCCTCCCCGACCTTTCAGCAGAGACAACAATCAAATGCTGCAAGGCTCAGTTTGCCCGCTATGGCCAGCCAGACAGGGTAATCTCAGATAATGGACCCCAATTCTCCTGCCTTGTTCTGGAAATGTTCTGCAGAATGGGAATTTGACATATCACATCATCGCCACGACACCCAAAAGCTAATGGGAAGGCTCAGCGAGAAGGCGAGGCTGGCCGGAAAGCAGTCCTGCAGTGGCGCAATACCCCAACAGAAGGCATAAATAGCAGCCTCATGGCAAGGCGCTTAACAGCAGCTCTGCCAGTAGCCAACACTCTCCTGGAGCCCTGTGTGGTGACAGATGTGCTGGGAAGCTTCGTCACGGAAGACAGGTGTCCAAGTTCATCTACGACAAATCAGCAAAAGACTTACCTGAGTTCAGGGTGGGTGAAACAGTGCGGATGAAGCCACTACCACGGGACTGGACAGGTTCTGTTACAGAAAGTTGCACCATGCTCGTACTTGGTTGAAGTGAATGGATCACTGTACTGTCGTAACAGGGTTGACCTTCGGGTTCCTGAGCCAGCACCTACTCAGAACCCTGATGGTCATAGGGGTCGCATGACAAAGGACGGAACCACAGCAAGTCATGTGGGGCCTGAGGCACTGGACAAAGAAACAGGGGATCACAGGGGGGACGCTCCTTCGCCCATCAATACTCCCCTCAGACAGTCAGGTGACACGCCTGTGCGTGAATCCCACAGTCCTCACAGACAAACCCCTGTCTTTTCATACTGCGGGTGGCATTCCCAGCTACCTACAATACTTAATCTGTAGGTTTCTTATTAGGAATTGTTGACAGACAGAAATACATTTTAAAAACTATTTTAAAAAATGGGGAAAAGTGAAGAGACTCAAAATGTGTTTATTTTATACATTAAAAATAAACAGTTTATGTTGGATATTATTACGAGTTTGGAATTAACAGCTCCTGTTCTATTTTATAAAAGGGAGGATGTTATGGGTGTAGGTTGGCACGTTGATGCCATCTGTTGGTAAGTGTTAATTACTGCAATAATGTTTTTACCGGTGTGCTTGATTTACCTGGATATATTGCAATGTGCTGAACAAGACGGGTTACTCGCATCAATGACTCTATCTTGTCATTTAACATGCAAACAAGAGCCATAGACCATTTCAACAACATGAAAGAGGAGGATAGCATTGCTTTCAACTAGTCTACAAGTAGGGTGAGTCTTCGCGCATGCACACACACACACAAATCCGTACCAGGGACAGCCACATGATACTTAGCAACATTGAGTGGACTAAATTGTTTTTGGTATCTGTTAAGTTTGTTTTCAGTTAAACTAAGCTATATAGTTTTGTTGATTTGATGTTTAAGTGTAAGTGGTGTTGGAATAGCAGAAGCAGGGCTCCTGTTGTCTTTGTTCTGACTTGCGGTAACTCTGTGGTTCTAAAATAACTAGTTGTTTAGTTAACTGTTGAAAACATTGACTTGCTGGACCATGCTGCAGGTGATATAACTCTTCTTCTTCATATGGTACTGTATTACGGCAGTCCGCAAAGAAGCGTTCCAGGTGCATGCCGCCACCTACTGTGGGGGTGGTAAACTATAGAAAAATATCCATTGTATGAAAGGGGGAAAAAAACATGAAAAAGTACAGAAATAGACACATAAAAAAACAAAACTGTCACTTTCTTCAGTCACATTGCAATCAAGTCACATCCCTAAACAAGCACATGGGCCTGAACATCCATTGACAGGATTTGTAGGCAAGTCAATTAAGAACAAATTATTATTTACAATGACTGCCTACCCCGGCAAAACATGGACGATGCTGGGCTAATTGTGTACCACCCTATGGGACTCCCAAACACAGCCAGATGTGATACAACCTGGATTTGAACCAGGGACTGTAGTGGCACCTCTTGCGCTGACTTGGACCGCTGTACCACTAGAGACAATGCCTCGGCTGTAAACTTACTGAGATCCAAAAAGTATTCTGCTGCACTCACAATGATTCCAATTTTCTCCAATGTATTTTTTGTTTGTGCTGTGCAGTTTATGACCATTGCAATAAATGCTTCAAAGCAATGATTCTCTACACTATATTTGCTTATTTTGTCACATAAACGGAAATTCCGAGAACTATGATAATTTTAGCAACCAGGAAATTGCAGAGTGATTTCTGCATAGTGCATCTTTATGTTTATGGCCCATTTTATCATTATGCAGCTTGAGGAGTGAGTGACTCAGACAACTTTCACTTTCGGATAATGCTGGTCAAATGCAATGGCAGCTCGCATTTTCTTCACAATTGTGTTCGGGAGTCATTTTCTTGGGAAGTGTGCACATTTTCTTATCCCTTAACAAATCAGTGTATTGCTCAGTGTCTTTCTACATGGGCTGGTGCCCCACGTCTTTTTCAGCAGAGGCTGGTTACATAGGTTTTAGGAGGTTATTGGGTCACTCAGCAATGTTACAGGTTTTAAAAGGCACATAAGCAAGTAGGGCCTAGAATAAGCATATAGGTTTCCTAGAGGCCTAATGGTACTGTAATAGCACTGTGTTGGCTAGTCTTTCACTGGGACACGTTTGACATAGGGGAACTCACCTGTGTTCTAGCCTATGTTACATTCCCAAGCGGAACTGACTAGTCTATGCCATGTTAATGATTTACTGTATCACAAGAGAAGGTCTATTGCTGAATGGTGTAAATAACACTACTAGGCCTCCTACTGATGAAAGAGTTGTTACATGTATCTTACAAAGACTGCATTTACACAGGCATTCCAATTCTGATCTTTGGCCCAATTACTGGCAGTAGCGGAGTGGGTAAAATCACAGGGGAAGCCAAGACAGAAAAAAGCCATATTACAACCTACGAGTTGTGATAATTGTGTTGTTTGCTCTATAACCTGTTAGCTCATATGCCTTGTGACCATTATACAGTGGGGCAAAAAAGTATTTAGTCAGCCACTAATTGTGCAAGTTCTCCCACTTAAAAAGATGAGAGAGAACTGTAATTTTCATCATAGGTACACTTCAACTATGGCAGACAAAATCTGAAAAAAATCCAGAAAATCACATTGTAGGATTTTTAATGAATTTATTTGCAAATTATGGTGGAAAATAAGTATTTGGTCAATAACAAAAGTTTATCTCAATACTTTGTTATATACCTTTTGTTGGCAATGACGGAGGTCAAACGTTTTCTGTAAGTCTTCACAAGGTTTTCACACACTGTTGCTGGTATTTTGGCCCATTCCTCCATGCAGATCTCCTCTAGAGCAGTGATGTTTTGGGGCTGTTGCTGAGCAACACAGACTTTCAACTCCCTCCAAAGATTTTCTATGGGGTTAAGATCTGAAGACTGGCTAGGCCACTCCGGGACCTTGAAATGCTTTTTACGAAGCCACTCCTTCGTTACCAGGGCAGTGTGTTTAGGATCATTGTCATGCTGAAAGACCCAGCCACGTTTCATCTTCAATGCCCTTGCTGATGGAAGGAGGTTTTCACTCAAAATCTCACGATACATGGCCCCATTCATTCTTTCCGTTACACGGATCAGTCGTCCTGGTCCCTTTGCAGAAAAACAGCCCCAAAGCATGATGTTTCCACTCCCATGCTTCACAGTAGGTATGGTGTTCTTTGGATGCAACTGAGCATTCTTAGTCCTCCAAACACAACGAGTTGAGTTTTTACCAAAAAGTTATATTTTGGTTTCATCTGACCATATGACATTCTCCCAATCTTCTTCTGGATCATCCAAATGCTCTCTAGCAAACTTCAGACGGGCCTGGACATGTACTGGCTTAAGCAGGGGGACACGTCTGGCACTGCAGGAACATGGTGTCAATGTAAACTGAGATTTATGGATATAAAATGCATATTATCGAACAAAACATAAATGTACTGTGTAACATGTCATATGACTGTCATCTGATGAAGATTTTCAAGAGGTTAGTGAATTATTTATTTTTTATTCGTCCTTTGTCATTTTATCTTTTGTGGTACAAAATGGCTACATTTTCTCTTTGTTTTGGTGGTGGTCTAACATAAATATATGCTGTGTTTTCGCCATAAAACATTTTTAAAAATCTGACACGCTGGGTAGATGAACAAGGTGTTTATCTTTCATTTGAGGTATTGGACTTGTTAATGTGTGGAGTTTAAATATTTCTAAGAATATTTTTGCATTCCCTGCGACACCGTTTCAGCTGAACGGGGGGGGGGTGTAGTTCCTGTCGGGGAACCCATAGGCTTAACAAGCCTGTCAGGAGGAATGGGACAAAATTCACCCAACCTATTGTGGGAAGCTTTTGGATGGTTACCCGAAATGTTTGAACCAAGTTGAACAATTTAACGGCAATGCTACCAAATACTAATTGGGTGTATGTAAACTTCTGACCCACTGGGAATGCGATGAAATAAATAAAAGCTGAACTAAATTATTGTCTCTACTATTATTCTGACGTTTCACATTCTTAAAATAAAGTGGTGATCTTAACTGACCTAAAACAGGATATTTGTTTCATGGATTACATGTCAGGAATGGTAAAAAACTGAGTTTAAATGTATTTAGCGAAGGTGTATGTAAACTTCTGACTTCAACTGTAGGTTAGGTAATAGCTCCTGAGTGGCGCAGCAGTCTAAGGCACTGCATCTCAGTGCTAGAGGTGTCACTACAGACCCTGGTTTGATCCCGGGCTGTATCACAACCAGCCGTGATCGGGAGTCCCATAGGGAGGCGCACAATTGTCCTTGCGTCGTTAGGGAAGGGTTGCCTGCCTGCCCGTGTTCGAATGTATAAACTTTGTTACTTCGACACTGTCTGCACCTGGGTCTTACCTTCAAACGTGATAGATTCACATGATTAACTCATCATCAAGCTTTGGTTATTTGAATCGGCGGTGTAGTGTTTGGGTAACAGCCAAAACGTTCACCCCTTGGGGTCCCCGGGACCAAGTTTGGCAAATACTGTACTGGACATTTATATAGTGTATTACAATAAATGTCAATTCAGGAACTGTCTGTGTATTGTAATTGTTTTATAAATGTTTATTCGCTTCTGAATCTCAGTCTCTTCAGCCCAGCCAGTGAGTTTATGAGCTATAGTAACAAGTGACTCTGGTGTCGGATTGCATTACATAGTCACCACACTGAAGGCTGGAAAGTCCTGCCTATTTCCCACTTACTTAATTGGCTGAAAGGCCCATCACATCTTGGCAGAAAGATACGTATACACGCACAGCGCTGTCAAACGAAGCTGAAACGCAGAAAATCTATCCACATACACATAAACTAGTTTGACAAACCCATAATAAGGTGGTATACTGAATTCAATAGAAGAAAACAGAGGGAGAGCAAGAGACTGCCAGTTCCTTAATGTAGCCTTTAGCTACAGCCAAAACAGCTGTCAGTCTCTCTCCCTCTCTGTTTTCTTCTACAGAATTATATGTAGCCTGAAATGTAAAATGTTATCTATAGTGGGCCGGGGAACAGTTGAAATGCACTAACTTGAAATATGTAGTTAGTATATAATATATAATATATAATACCTTGCAACAGCCTAAGTATACAAAACATTAAGAACACCGGCTCCTTCCAAGACATTGACTGATCAGGTGAAAGCTATGATCCCTTAATGATGTCACTTGTTAAATCCAGTTCAATCAGTGTAGGTGAAGGGGAGGAGACAGTTTAAAAACAATTGACAGTTGAGACATGGATTGTGTATGTGTGCCGTTCAGAGGGTGAATGGGCAAGACAAAATGTATAAGCGTCTTGGAATGGGATATGGTAGTGGGTGCCTGGCGTGCTGGTTTGTGTCAAGAACTGCAACAATGTTGGGTTTTTCACACTCAACAGTTCTCGAATCAAAATGGGCCAGCATACCTGTGGAACACTGTCGACACCATGTAGAGCCCATTCTCCAATGAATTGAAGCTGTTCAGGTAACCTGGAAGAGTCCTGTGGGGGGTCAGAGTCCAAGGCCTGAACTATTCATAGCTGGAGGGATTGTAGCACCCGGGAAGGACTGCTAAACAGGTAAGACAACACTGCTAAACAGGTAAGACAACACTGCTAAACAGGTAAGACAACACTGCTAAACAGGTAAGACAACACTGCTAAACAGGTAAGACAACACTGCTAAACAGGTAAGACAACACTGCTAAACAGGTAAGACAACACTGCTACACAGGTAAAGACAACACTGCTAAACAGGTAAGACAACACTGCTAAACAGGTAAGACAACACTGCTAAACAGGTAAGACAACACTGCTAAACAGGTAAGACAACACTGCTAAACAGGTAAGACAACACTGCTAAACAGGTAAGACAACACTGCTAAACAGGTAAGACAACACTGCTACACAGGTAAAGACAACACTGCTACACAGGTAAGACAACACTGCTAAACAGGTAAGACAACACTGCTAAACAGGTAAGACAACACTGCTAAACAGGTAAGACAACACTGCTAAACAGGTAAGACAACACTGCTAAACAGGTAAGACAACACTGCTAAACAGGTAAGACAACACTGCTAAACAGGTAAGACAACACTGCTAAACAGGTAAGACAACACTGCTAAACAGGTAAGACAACACTGCTAAACAGGTAAGACAACACTGCTAAACAGGTAAGACAACACTGCTAAACAGGTAAGACAACACTGCTAAACAGGTAAGACAACACTGCTAAACAGGTAAAGACAACACTGCTAAACAGGTAAAGACAACACTGCTAAACAGGTAAAGACAACACTGCTAAACAGGTAAAGACAACACTGCTAAACAGGTAAAGACAACACTGCTAAACTGATAGAGGAATTCTAAATTCCTTTATGTTTTATTGCCAAAACCAATTCAATTGCACTCATTTCTAATTCATGATAAGTTGTAAGTTTATCATTTGCATGAATTAGCAAGAGACCAGTCTAGAGAAGTTTTACTCCCTCATAAACTACATTCCAACCTGTCTAAAAGATATACTTCTCTCCACTAATGGAATCCAACCAAAACATTCTTATCTGTTTGAAAACAATCTTATCCCTCCTCCTTAAACTTCCCAAGAGGCACAGACAATTAATTCATTCTGCTTACATTTTCAGTAACAGCTCAACCAAAAACTCGTACTTTTCAAATCATAACATAATAGTATTAGAATAAATTATTCTAATCAATAATGTATACATAATTAATCATCTAAACTATAATTTCCTCTAACAATAACAAATAAAGACAACACTGCTAAACAAAGACAACACTGCTAAACAAAGACAACACTGCTAAACAAAGACAACACTGCTAAACAAAGACAACACTGCTAAACAGATAAGACAACACTGATACACTGGTAAAGACAACACTGATACACTGGTAAAGACAACACTGCTACACTGGTAAAGACAACACTGCTACACTGGTAAAGACAACACTGCTACACTGGTAAAGACAACACTGCCAAACAGGTAAAGACAACACTGTCAAACAGGTAAAGACAACAATGCTACACTGGTAAAGACAATAATGCTACACTGGTAAAGACAACACTGGTAAAGACAATACTGGTAAAGACAATACATTCTCAGATTTGTGATTGAATGTGCTGACTGCAGCCATGTCTATGCAGAGCTAGGGTATGTATAAATGCTCTGTGTCACATTACTGTGTGATTCGTAGTGTTAGAACTGTTGAAATCATGTCTTATTATATGTTATAATGCTGTATATCCAGCAGTGTGTAGTGGTGTCTCTCTGCAGAGGAAGGCTCATCTGTAATGGCTGTGGTCCTGTCCATCTTGATTCTACATTTACATTTACATTTAAGTCATTTAGCAGACGCTCTTATCCAGAGCGACTTACAAATTCTACTTGTATTAGCCATCTTTCTATCATTCATGTTGTGGCGTCGCATAACAGGCAAGAAAGGTAACACCATCCTCTGTCAAACATCCTATAATTCAGATTCCGAAATGTGTGAGAGGCGTAGTTCAATATTCCAGGAGGCGAAAACTCTTCATTCTTATGATCTGGGTAGACCAGAGTCAATCCGTCTCATGTGTGCATAATCCCAGTGACACCAGTTGATTTGCTACAAGGTGGTAGACCTTGAATCAGAGATAGAAAGAATCAAGGGAAGAGGGGAGAAAGAGAGCAATACAGAACAAAAGTCCATCTTTCTGGTAAGAGAGATAAATTGTAGGCTTTATAGAAAGTGACTGTCCGTTATTCTCATAATGATCACTGCAACTTCCCTTTGTCTAATCCTGTCCTTTATTCCTCTTATTTTCCATTCTGTTGTGGATGACCTGTAGCTATATAGAGAAGATCTGATGTGGAGAGTCAACCGGAAGAAGTTAGAGTAAGATGATGCACTTTACTTGTCAAAGTCACACGATTATACAGCACATTCGCTTCTGAATATTGCTACATGGAAGTTTTGTCTAAACAGAAAAACACTGAATGACGTGTTAGTGAATGTCCCATTGTTTCTGTTTCATCTTAAAACTTCTTAAGGCTAGCGGAACCTCGACAACATCCTCTGAAAAGGAGCACGAAATTCAAAAAATATTTTTGGGTAATATTTCACTTTCATACATTCACAAGTGCAATACACCAAATTAAAGCTTAACTTCTTGTTAATCTACCCATCATGTCCAATTTCAAAAAAGGCTTTACAGCGAAAGCACACCATATGATTATGTTAGGTCAGAGCCTAGTCACAAAAAAACATACAGCCATTTCCCAGCCAAAGAGAGGAGTCACAAAAAGCAGAAATAGAGATCAAATGAATCACTAACCTTTGATGATCTTCATCAGATGGCACTCATAGGACTTCATGTTACACAAGACATGTATGTTTTGTTCGATAAAGTTCATATTTATATTCAAAAATCTCAGTTTACATTGGCGCGTTATGTTCAGTAATGTGTGCCTTTGCAGAGAGCCACATCAATTTGCAGAAATACTCATCTTAAACTTTGATAAAAGCTACAATTGTTATGCACAGAATTAAAGTCATACTTCTCCTTCAAATCAAATCAAATCAAATTTTATTTGTCACATACACATGGTTAGCAGATGTTAATGCGAGTGTAGCGAAATGCTTGTGATTCTAGTTCCGACAATGCAGAGATAACCAACAAGTAATCTAACTAACAATTCCAAAACTACTGTCTTATACACAGTGTAAGGGGATAAGGAATATGTACATAATGATATATGAATGAGTGATGGTACAGAGCAGCATACAGTAGATGGTATCAGTACAGTATATACATATGAGATGAGTGTGTAGACAAAGTAAACAAAGTGGCATAGTTAAAGTGGCTAGTGATACATGTATTACATAAGGATGCAGTCGATGATGTAGAGTACAGTATATACATATGCATATGAGATGAATAATGTAGGGTAAGTAACATTATATAAGGTAGCATTGTTTCAAGTGGCTAGTGATATATTTACATCATTTCCCATCAATTCCCATTATTAAAAGTGGCTGAGTTGGGTCAGTGTCAATGACAGTGTGTTGGCAGCAGCCACTCAATGTTAGTGGTGGCTGTTTAACAGTCTGATGGCCTTGAGATAGAAGCTGTTTTTCAGTCTCTCGGTCCCAGCTTTGATGCACCTGTACTGACCTCGCCTTCTGGATGATAGCGGGGTGAACAGGCAGTGGTTCGGGTGGTTGATGTCCTTGATGATCTTTATGGCCTTCCTGTAACATCGGGTGGTGTAGGTGTCCTGGAGGGCAGGTAGTTTGCCCCGGTGATGCGTTGTGCAGTCCTCACTACCGTCTGGAGAGCCTTACGGTTGAGGGCGGAGCAGTTGCCGTACCAGGCGGTGATACAGCCCGCCAGGATGCTCTCGCTTGTGCATCTGTAGAAGTTTGTGAGTGCTTTTGGTGACAAGCCGAATTTCTTCAGCCTCCTGAGGTTGAAGAGGCGCTGCTGCGCCTTCTTCATGACGCTGTCAGTGTGAGTGGACCAATTCAGTTTGCCTGTGATGTGTATGCCGAGGAACTTAAAACTTGCTACCCTCTCCACTACTGTTCCATCGATGTGGATAGGGGGTGTTCCTCTGCTGTTTCTGAAGTCCACAATCATCTCCTTAGTTTTGTTGACGTTGTGTGAGGTTATTTTCCTGACACCACACTCGAGGGCCCTCACCTCCTCCCTGTAGGCCGTCTCGTCGTTGTTGGTAATCAAGCCTACCACTGTTGTGTCGTCCTCAAACTTGATGATTGAGTTGGAGATGCGTGGCCACGCAGTCGTGGGTGAACAGGGAGTACAGGAGAGGGCTCAGAACGCACCCTTGTGGGGCCCCTGTGATGAGGATCAGCGGGGAGGAGATGTTGTTGCCTACCCTCACCACCTGTGGGCGGCCCGTCAGGAAGTCCAGTACCCAGTTGCACAGGGCGAGTCGAGACCCAGGGTCTCGAGCTGATGACGCAGCTTGGAGGGTACTATGGTGTTGAATGCCGAGCTGTAGTCGATGAACAGCATTCTCACATAGGTATTCCTCTTGTCCAGGTGGGTTAGGGCAGTGTGCAGTGTGGTTGAGATTGCATCGTCTGTGGACCTATTTGGGCGGTAAGCAAATTGGAGTGGGTCTAGGGTGTCAGGTAGGGTGGAGGTGATATGGTCCTTGACTAGTCTCTCAAAGCACTTCATGATGACGGAAGTGAGTGCTACAGGGCGGTAGTCGTTTAGCTTAGTTACCTTAGATTTCTTGGGAAAAGGAACAATGGTGGCCCTCTTGAAGCATGTGGGAACAGCAGACTGGTATAGGATTGATTGAATATGTCCGTATACACACCGGCCAGCTGGTCTGCGCATGCTCTGAGGGGCGGCTGGGGATGTCGTCTGGGCCTGCAGCCTTGCGGGTTAACACGTTTAAATGTCTTACTGACCTCGGCTGCAGTGAAGGAGAGACCGCATGTTTTCGTTGCAGGCCGTGTCAGTGGCACTGTATTGTCCTCAAAGCGGGCAAAAAAGTTATTTAGTCTGCCTGGGAGCAAGACATCCTGGTCGTGACTGGGCTGGGTTTCTTCTTGTAGTCCGTGATTGACTGTAGACCCTGCCACATGCCTCTTGTTTCTGAGCCATTGAATTGAGATTCCACTTAATGTAACCGCTGTGTCAGATTTCAAAAAAAGCTTTACAGAAAAAGGACACCATGCAATAATCTGAGTACGGTGCTAGACACAAAACAAGACATACAGATACCCGCCATGTTGTGGAGTCAGTAAAAGTCAGAAATAGCATTATAAATATTAACTTACCTTTGATGATCTTCATTAGAATGCACTCCCAGGAATCAAAAGTTCAGTCAAAGTTCAAAAAGTTATATTACAGTTTGTAGAAACATGACAAACTATGTATAGAATCAATCTTTAGATGTTTTTATCATAAATCTTCAATAATGTTTCAACCAGACAATTCATTTGTCTTCAGAAATACAATGGAATGCAGGAAGCTCTGTGACCAGCTCATGGCCTTCTGCCAGACACCTGATTGAAACAGCTCTTATTCTCTCCCCTTCACAGTAGAAGCCTGAATCAAGGTTCTAAAGACAGTTTACATCTAGTGTAAACCTTAGGAAGTGCAATATGACCCCATTTACAGTGTATATTAGAAAAGGAATGAGTTGAAAAACTACAAACCTCAGATTTCCCACTTCCTGGTTAGATTTTTTCTCAGGTTTTTGTCTGCCATAAGAGTTCTGTAATACTCACTGACATCATTCAAACAGTTTTAGAAACTTCAGGGTGTTTCTAGTCAAATCTACTAATAATACGCATATATTAGCTTCTGGGCCTGAGTAGCAGGAAGTTTAGTCTGGGCACGCTTTTCATCCGAACGTGAAAATGCCCTTATCTAAACAGGTTTCAACAGCAACTCATTCTTCAGGTGAGGGAGTGTGTTTACATGTAGTCATTTTTAAATGGTTTCCACTGTTCTATATTATTTTTACATTTACTGTCAATTACATAGTGAACCTGAACCCAAATTAGACTCATTGTTTATGTTTTAATTTGACAGGAGATAGAAACCATCCTGACCAGTTCACAAAGACCTCAGAGGTTCCTCCAGGTCAGTAATGTGTGCTACCTACATAATGGAATATTCTAGTTGTTTCAATAATTATTGTTCTGTTGTTTTTTAATGGGAAATGGGGACATTTGAGAATAATACAGATACAAAAGACAGTCATGTTTCTCCAAAAGCAAAGAATGAGCTACAGGTCTCCAGACAGACACACAGAGAGTCACCCCAACTGACAGACAGGTGACTTTCATTGATGGTTCAATCCCCTCACTTTCTCCTCATGTATGCTGTACTCATCCTGTCATTCTGTGTTTCAGTGTCAGTCAGTCCGGGACAGGTCTGAGGATCAGGACAGCATGCTACTCTACATCGCTCAGTCGCCCACGCATCCTGTGTGTGCAGACACACAACCTACTCTGGACCAACACAGCCAGGATCCAAACAGTCATGAATCTCAGAACCCACAGAGATAACTAGAGAAGGAGGCAGCTCTTCAGCCCTCGGCCACCCCAGAGGAGACTCGTAGCCCTACACCACCCCCACCAGATCATAGCCAGGCTCAGAGCCCTGCACCACCCCGACCAGATCATAGCCAGGCTCATAGCCCTGCACCACCCCCACCAGATCATAGCCAGGCTCATAGCCCTGCACCACCCCCACCAGATCATAGCCATGCTCAGAGCCCTGCACCACGCCCACCAGATCATGGCCAGGCTCAGAGCCCTGCACCACTCCCACCAGATAATAGCCAGGCTCAGAGCCCTACACCACTCCCCACCAGATCATAGCCAGGCTCAGAGCCCTGCACCACTCACACCAGATCCTAGCCAGGCTCAGAGCCCTACACCACTCCCACCAGATCATAGCCAGGCTCAGAGCCCTACACCACTCCCACCAGATCATAGCCATGCTCAGAGCCCTACACCACACCCACCAGATCATAGCCAGGCTCATAGCTCTACATCACCCCCACCAGATCATAGCCAGGCTAGAGCCCTGCACCACCCCACCAGATCATAGCCAGGCTCCGAGCCCTACACCACCCCCACCAGATCATAGCCAGGCTCAGAGCCCTGCACCACCCCCACCAGATCATAGCCAGGCTCAGAGCCCTACACCACCCCCACCAGATCATAGCCAGGCTAGAGCCCTGCACCACCCCCACCAGATCATAGCCAGGCTCGGAGCCCTGCACCACCCCCACCAGATCATAGCCAGGCTCGAGCCCTGCACCACTCCCACCAGATCATAGCCAGGCTCAGAGCCCTGCACCACTCCCACCAGATCATAGCCAGGCTCAGAGCCCTACACCACCCCCACCAGATCATAGCCAGGCTCAGAGCCCTACACCACCTTAGAGGTACAGCTGGAGCAGCTACAAAAAACAGACGGGGCCACAGCTCTTCAGACATACAGACAGATGAATTAACCTCCCATGGCAGACAGGTCCAGCAGCAGAGGACACACACCCACTGAACACTGTCTCACAAACTCTACTCATTGGACCACATTAAATCATTATGCACTTCCATTTTTTACATTTACATTTACATTTAAGTCATTTAGCAGACGCTCTTATCCAGAGCGACTTACAAATTGGTGTATTCACCTTATGACATCCAGTGGAACAGTCACTTTATGA